>NC_084990.1:15850787-16009155 GCF_963691925.1 Scomber scombrus
CATGCCTGCTGATGCAACATGCTGATGAAACACTTGCTTAATATTTACTAAAAAACGACATTTGTATGCACATGAAAATGGCAGCAGGGGAATGAAGGGATGGTGGAGAAAGGCAATGAAATCAGTGAATCACGACGTTCTGCGTTTTAGTAGTTGTAGGTGTAAAGGGGAAATACATGGAATCACTGTGAAACTATTTGAACAACAGAGCAACCTTGATGAGCAACAATTTTCTGTTTGGATTAAGAATTCAGAAGAACGCCCTGATTGTTGTATAAATAAGGACATGTTCAGAGGTTGAGTTGATCCTCATGTACAAACATGTCTCCCACTGACAAGATCTAACCCACCAGTACGAAGGGTCACTAACAGAGTCTGTTTGACTTTTTATGAGCAATTATAAACATATGAGTTACTTAAACATATAATTTAACATTAAATATCAATGTGTTTATCCGTTAGTGCATACATAACCTGTTACAATACATAGAGATTATAATCTTTAATATTATTATCATTATTATTATAGTAGTAGAAGGAGGTTAAAACAATGATCATGTTAAAAAAGAATATGCTTTTCAAACTTGCTTGATATAGGCTTCTAAACATTAGCTTTGTTGAAGAGATATTTAAAAAATCATGGAGATTAAGCACTCAGAAACCGGATCCTCCGTTAAACTCTTGGCAGCTACACACATGTGCTCAGTTTGTGTTTCATGTTGTATAGGTTGCACTGTAACTACCCGCAGCCTGAAACCTTATCCTCTGTTTGTTTGACACTGTTCACTGTATATAGTGAGTGATCTGATCTATGAGCGCTGACGACATTCACTCCGAGCTGCGAAAACAATGCTGCTATCCTTGAACATTTTGAGTCAAGCCTGGTCTATTTGATTGTTTTTTATCTTTCGTGAGAGAAGATTGATCCTAAAAATGAACTCTCATTAGACCAAAACAACACACTCTGAACTATTTAAGAGACTTAAACTTATTTTACAACCGTTTGTCCCTTTATTCAGCTGTTAAAATATCCACAATCAAAACATGCAGCAGGGGACTCTAAATCCAACACTGGCTTAGCCATGATTTAAGCCATGCTGGAAGCAGCCCAACCACTCTCACAGAGAGGCGTAAAGAGCTTAGGATGGAAGGGGATGGATGTGGTGTCCCCCAGCCGTCTCGCTGTGTGTCTCAGCCAAAATATGATGTTGTAATTCACTTATTTATGAGTCTTGAAAGCAAGACAGAGGAGTTGCCAAATAAGAAAAAGCGACAAAGTAATCTAATACGTCTAAAAATATAACTTCTCTGACGTATATCTATGTGTGTGATTGGAGTACAAGCAATGACTCACCTCTCTAGCAGCTCTTCAGAGAGGAGGGGTTCCTATTGAGAGAGTAACTCTACACAATGGAAATGGAAATGCCTACCAAGTGTTAAAATGTAAATCATGTAACTGGGAAGCTGGACATACTATAACTGTAGCAGACATGTATTTTTAAAGGTTTGAGGGATGCATGAAGTGGTAACTGTACAATAGGGTGTGTTGGAGAATAGCTTCTGAGATATTAATGATTTGATTCATATTCTGCAGTCAGACATAATTAGACTGCAATTAGCTACACAGACCGAGGGCTGAGCTTCAAGTGAACTTTCAAAGTTATAACCTGTTGTATGAGTAGTTTACAACATCTATTAACCTCCAGATATTCATTTTCTCTGAGTGGCTGTGTTAATTAATTAAAGTGAACTTGCTAAAGGGAAGTCTATTTGTGCCAGCTGTAAAAAATCAAGAGTTACCTAATTTACACCTCTTCCATGTCTGCCTTTCCTGTGAGAGGAAAGGGAAGCTTGTGATGGGTTTTGAAGACTATGGGAGCTCTACAGCAGCAAAGGTTGTCAGGTTATTGACAACCTGTGATTTTTTAAAAAGGAAATCTGGAAAGTCAAATTTGTGGCGGTTGAGAATTTCTCATCATAATTATGCTTGAATGCGATTTTTGACGAGGGGAAAAATGTTATCACAAATGTCTTCTTCACAGTTCTATATTCATTTCTGAATATGATGCTACTCCACCAAACTAATTATACTCCCAATTGTTTGTGCCAAATGAGATCGTGCTCAATATGTGGCCCGCCGAACATAGAATCATAAAGAAGATCCAAATTAGAAATTCCTCCTCCTCTTTCCACCCCCGGGGAGGATGGCAATTATCACACCTGATACATGCTGGTGTCCAAAACTAATGGTGTGATTGCTGCAAGAATTTGTCCCCATGAGCACAGAGAGTCAAGGATCAAGCAGCTCTCAGTCTGTAGACTCTGCAGGCACGGACAGCCACAGGTCAAGACAATCTTAAATAAATGTGTCAAAGCAACACTTCGATTTGTCTTGAGTGTCAGACACTGTGCTGCACCAAGGCAAATATTAATGATGCTGTAAATCTAGACAGACACCAGACACTTTCAAGGCAAAGCAGTAAAAAGACAGCCACGTCATTTGCATTAAAATAAAAAGCCTATATGAATTCTTAGCATACTGTATATATATGAGGCTCATCATTTTTGTTTTCTACCAGTTTCTAACAATAAATATTGGGGTTTCTAGATAACAGCAGAAAAAAAACATTTTCTCTGAGCCCACAATGTGTTTAATTTGCATGTTTTGTCCAACCAGGAGCTAAAAACCTGAACATTTTCTGTAAATCCACTAATCAATTAAGACTAATTGTGTCAGTTCTAAATACAACGTCAAATGATGACGTCCTCATGCTAACATCTTTGTTTAGTGTGCCTACATGCTAACATTTGCTAATCAGCACTTCATTAGATTTGTAGGTATTTGATCATTTACATACATAAATCAAGTAATTGCATTTTGAACTGAGGGTGGTATCAGCTGGAGAGTAATACCAGTTCATCCTGAGTTGGACATGAAGGTTTGCACTGTCCCAAATAGGTCTGTCTGCGGACTCACCATATCTACGCAACACACCCCTTTATTACATGACACACCCACTGGTTAGGTTTAGATGCCATGCTGTTACAGTGACAACATTGGGGGGGCGCGCCGTGTGGTAAACTGGGTGTGTGTCTGTGTAACTCTGCAAGATAACAGATAGACCTTCCACGACAGACCAACCTTGAGCAATACCACTAGCATGGCTACAATCAAAAAATGGTTAAACTAAATAGTTTTTGTGCAAATGGAATTTTTATAAATTCGACTTTCACACTGATTTTTAATATTAATGAAATAACAAAAACTAAAATCAAGAGCTCCTGAAGTTAAACCATCTTTTTTGTGTGCATGTCCTATTTTCTGCCAATGCTGTAAGTTTATCTGCCTATTTCAATGCAAAGGAACTTACTTTATGTGTTTTTAAAATTAAGTTTAATTTTTGTTATTTTAATGCAGCAATTTCCCTTATTATTTCTTCTTATAAGACACGGGCACCATTTCTTCAAGATGCTTTAACTACATTGAATTCTAATGGAAAAACACAATGAAAGTAGAGTTTTTATATTTTATCACGGAAAATCATGTTTTAAAGACTTAAGTATAAACATAAATGACTTAAGATACTCTTATTTTGACTAGGGATGACAAAAGCAACTAAATAACTTTAGTCTCAAATGGCATTGTTTCCTTCTGGAAGGCCTTGACAAACAGGCCTGGCAGCTGTTGTCACCCGAAAATAGTGGCAGACTTAGAGGCGGGCAGAAAGCCAAGTGACACTGCCATGTTGTTCACTCTGTAGCTCTGGGTGCAGCGAAAGTCACACACGATCCCGTTGGCACCTGAGTCCACAGGTGGCCAACAGCCTCCTGTCGCTACTTCAAGGCTACAGGCATGTTGGTTACACATAACAACACAGACGTACTAATCTGAAGCCAAGAGTCAACTGGGAATGTCAAGAAAAGGGCACACACCATAACATGAGCGGAGCTGAACACTGTGGAAAATTTGTGATAAAAAAGCAGCACTAAGGTGAATTCTCAGTCATGTGAAGGATAATTGCTTCCATCACTTCCGAATGGCACTTTGGACGTTTATGCAGCTGCAGTGCCATAATCGTGTCTGAGGGAAGAGAGAAGGTCCCCACAGGAGGGTTTACACTCTCTCTCCCTCTCTCTCCTTCCCCGTTTCCCTTTTTTTTTACTCTCATCAAGCAAAAAGCTTTTCCATGTAGTGGCACAATTGCGGCTGCTCACTGAGCCACTCAGAGGAGGAGGTGAGTTTGTCCGCCTGATGAAAATGCCCTTCTGGCCCACCTATAATTTCGTTCAGTGCTCCTTTGTCCCCTTGCAGCTGCTCCCGGGTGACATCAAATAGAGACGACTTTGGCCAAGCCAGAAGATGACTCCTTGCTCCTGTCATCCAATAGGACTTCCTCCACACGTTGACCCTCAGTAATCCGAGAAGACTCTGAATCATTAGTACATTTTGTTTGACAGATGGTGATGATGACCTAGAAGTAAATCTTCCGACACTTTTTACACACTGTTTAACCCTTAACATCTGACGGACACAGTGTGCTTTATCGGACGTCTTTGTCAGATGGTCCAACTGCTACAAAAACAACAATTTCTGCATTTTTTTCTAAACTGACAATCCAACATTCGCATCCACTTCGTGCAGGGATCAGCCATGTGTGTGGGGGTGAGACAGAGAGCAGGATTTGAATTTCTCTCTCCAGCTCCCTTTTTTCCCCCCATTCTTCACACGACTATTTCTGTCACCTTCCCTGTTTACATGCAAGCATAATACCATGAATTCCTTCAAGAAGACACTGTCTGAAAATCAGAAAGATCGGATCAGAAACGTGCACCGTTATTCCCATATTTGAACAATTAACACTTATTCCCCCATCACATCGTTAGTCCTTTCCTCTTAATCATCATATTTTAAATTTTATCAAATGAAATCTAACTACTTGTTGTCTGTACATCCATGACTATGTTGTAGACAATAACTGTTAATAGCCAAAATAGCATGGCTTTTTTTCCCCCAAATGTAAAAAAGTTAAAAAGGGGACTCAAAGTGTAACCCTCAGTTAACTCACTGTCTCCATGGCAATGATATGTTTCCGGTTTATCGAATTACGGGAGCCTTTACGCCAAACTCTAAACATATTCATCCCAAATAGAAATATTGTCAATAGAGATGCATTTAAATAGGAAAAACGGAAACATGTGTGATACAATGCATGATGATATAATAAATACATTTATCCATGCTAACCAGTATGGCTCAATGGATGACAATGTGGTTTAGTCTTTTAGTCCATCATGAAGTATTTCAACAACCTTTCTACGGATTACTATGAAATGCTGTGCACACATTCATGGTTCCCACAGGATGAATCGCAATTACTTTGGTGATACACTGATTTTCCCTCTAGTGACACCAGATGGTCAAAGTTTTCATTCATCCACTGAAATAATATCTCAACATCTACAAAATGGATTGGTACATAATTTGAATGGTCTCCAAAAGACCCAAACTTTTCCTTTAAATGCCACCATGAGGTTTATATGTTATATGTTTATATGTCAAAATTTCAATCTGTCCAATACTTTGGTTCATGACCAAATACTAAAGACATTTCCAGCAGCCTCAGCTATACTTTGTGTTAAGTGCTTATTGGCATACGAACAGATACACCAAGATGCTTTTTTACATTCTTGAAAACCCTTGGAAATACAGACAAAAATGACCAATTTCAAATTGTATGAAGTTTATTTTCCCATAACATAATCATTATAATGATAACAATATACAGCATGGCAAGCTAAGATATTTAGCGACTATGTTAGAATCCTTAAAATAAAGGAGCTGTAGCTAAGGGTTAACCCACAATGCTACAGACCTATTTGTCCAAGCCTTTAATATCATTGACTGTGTTTAACCTGTGACTGCAGCTGGGGTAAGGGGGCAAACACTGCAAACCAAATAGTACCAGAGGGCAGGTCTGTGCTTCCATTAATAGAAAAACCTCTCTCTGGCCAGAATAATAGCTTTGTGACATCCCAGCTCCCCCTGTGGACCTCTACAGCCGAGCACACGTGGGCTAAATGTCACTCAGCAGGGTCCCATCATTTAAGAGAATTCACATTTTCCTTCAGAATGCATTAACCTCACACTTGCTCTATCACGCTCCCCATCGTACAATTTCTTGAAAATTAGATTCTCGAGGGAAATGTGACTGAACAGGAAATAGATGCATGACATTACAGTACACCCATTGGGTTTTTTGGTACAGGTACGAACTGTAGCCACCTGTTCAGCCTCCAATGTGAGTTTTGTTTGTTTTGACGTGAGCAAACAGTAACATGATGACACTTTTGGTGAATAAGGAGGGTGGTCTTGTTTCATGCAACCATGCCTCGGGGGATGGGAAATGCAATAATGCATAAACTGACAGATGGGATCTTTGTCTGTCCCCAATCTGGGGGAAACCATGTCCTTACATAGAGCATGCTGCTGACCTGGAATTAGAAAGTAAACATCGACCTCGCCTTTTCTGTTTTATTCAAGTGATTGAGGAGTGCAGCAATGATCTCCAGCAGATAAACCTTCACAGACTGGAAAGGTCTTCGGGAAGGTTCCTCCCCGCTAATCAAATAGCCCTAAAGGTGATGTTTGATCTTTTACAATCTGCTAAAATGCAGGGCAGCCAGGCATATGAACATCAGACCTCTGGGCCTTCCACAGGGCAGCCTGCACCTGTTTATCACTCAACATCCACCATGAGAGGTAAACATTCAGCTCAGTCTGCAGTGAAGATCACATTTGGTAAAGATTCGTCAAGCTGCACTTGTTGAGGTTAAATTTGAAATGCCAGATTATAAGATGTCAGAGAAATGAATTTCATGTATTATGAAAAAACTGTAAATATCACAAAAGTCTGACAGAAACTTAGTTTTGTTTATACTTTTTTCTTGATCTTATGACTTTAAATGTGTGGTATGCACTGGACTGTTTGTGCCCTTGTGCTTGTTTGTCTTATTTATTTTGTCTTTTCTTTTCTCCCTTATGTAAAGCACTTTTTAAACTACTGTTTTGAACTGAAAAGAGTTTGTAGAGATGTCAACCCATGTCTGTCTGGCAACATAATTGCAAACTCCTGTATGCATCTTGCAGCTGAGCCTCCTTTTTTGCCTAATCCTTGTCTAAATTGCCTTTGAGGGTTAAGATTTATTCTGTTGTCAACTTCATCCACATCCCTGCTTAATAATTTAATCAGATTTAATTGGTAAAACTAATGAGAGGACACGCAATTTCACTTGAATTCACTCCACGTATCATAGAGAAGATGCCTTGGGTATGGAAGATAAAAACCAATCAATTCCCCCACTACTGACCTGTATTAATAAAGGCTGCCAGAAAAACAGGTTTAGAAATATCCACATGTAAAAAGTTGTACCAGAATGTGAAACTGGCCACTTGCAAAAAGTACATTTTGAAAATACATTTTGAAAAACAGTGTGAGTGAACATGTGGGAATAGCAGCTCAATCCTCCTCTGCACACAGACAGATGCATAAAATAAAACACACACACGCAAACACGCTCAGCCTTTCATTTAAGCCATCGCACGCTCTTACTCCCCCCTAAAATTCCCTCTCAAACAGCCTGAAAATAGGCTTTAATGTGCCCCCCTAAACAGGCTGACATAGAAAACACACATCTGCTGAGTTTAGGTAAGCTGCTGTTGCCATGGTTACAGACGAGCACTTGCTAAACAGTTGTGTGTCAAGCCATCATTGAGACAGAGCACTTTAGCTGTGTGCACACATACGCACGTATGAGTCGAGTGTTGGTGGTTCAAAGTGAAAAACAAGGAAACACAGAATAGAAATCACGCTTCTGTTAGCAATATGTTGCTGCCACCATTAACTGACACTTGCGTCTGTGCGCAGGACGAACTAATAAGACGATGCCGTAGGGACAACCTGAGTTCAGCCTGAGTCATCAAAGTTTCACATTATTTTTCGAGAAGGATGAAGAAATTGTGCTGTTTTTACCACAACTCCCTCCTCACAAAAGTGTTTTATATCACTCCTGGCATTAATAATCTCCTTGCAGAAGCTTACGGCTACAGACATCATCTAAAAAACAACAAATGTCTCACTTCATGGGGCTTAGAAATGAAAAAATCCACCAAAAGCAGGAACATCATCCATTACACAAATACATACGGAGACCAGAAATCCTTTATAAAATCTTTTTGGTTTACAACAACTATAAATAGATTTGACTTGTTTTGAGTTTTTAAAAAGTAGCTGGCACAAACTGAAGTTTTAATGTTTCACATCAAACCATGACACTGAGTGTGGATGCCCAGTATTCATGATTAACATCTTCCTCACACTGAGCCAACAGGAGATGCAGCACCGCATCATTTAGGATGGTGGGTGAAAATGGGATCAAGCCCCGAGCACTGCGGCAAGCCTTGGCATGGCGCTCCCACTCATGCCATTTCATTTCATCAGACTTCAGTCCTGCTCTCGGATTGCCAAGCACTTACAGTATAGCTAAATCATTAAGCACTGTTATTCAATCCAAAACTGAAAAAATGTAGCAAAATCTCTGTCATGACAAAACTGGGTTCCTTCACTTCACCTTGCAAACGACTCCCTGACTAGATGCCGACTCACTGGGCAGGACAGGTTGCAACAAGATAAGGATCTGATAATCTCATGCCTTCGTTTAATCCTGCTGTATAATATAGAGATGATAACATGTGGCTATAAAGGCATGTGTTCGCCATGTGACACTGTCAACAGACACACCAGGCGCCATGGCAACCACCTCAGTTGACCAAATGCAATTGGTAAACTGTACGTGTCCCTCCCTTCCCTTCCTCTCTCCTTCTGGATCAGTTTCTCTCTGCTGTCTGAGGGCATTATGGGGAGTATGACTTTAATACACTCTTTAAATCTCTCCTCTTTGTTGCCCTAGCTTTGTTTTGATGTGGCTGCCTCCCTGTCTAGGAGATAAGTTACCAAGATATGCCATTCAATACGATGTATTTATGCCTCCGACAAGCAGAAATACATTTAAGGAACATTCAAGTGCTCCAAATTTGTGGCTTGTCAGATAAAAGCTCCTCCTCAGCAAGGTTTCTGGCTTGTCCTATGATAACAAATATGTTTCACGAGGCTGCCTCATAGACAAAGACACAATATTGTGAGGCAGTTCAACCCCAGTGCTGCGCTGTCATGAGGAAGTTTGGAGGTGATCATGATCAGCTGCCACGCTTCATCTCATTGACGTGTTAACCGACGGCCTGCTACTTGTAGGCTAAAGTAGCTCGAGATGTCAATCAAATATTAACCGAAGGGCGATGACTGACTCACCAGGACTCTGCCCGTCAGCGTCTGAGCAGATATCATGACTCCGGCCCAGTCTTTGACCGAGGTCATCCAGCCCACCTCGCTTGCCGCCGGGTCATCCTTATCAACACGCTTGATGCCATCGCCTGTGATGATCCGATGGACCTCCTGAAAGAATAAAGGATGCAGGATGTCATACATACAGTGAAAAATTAGAAACTTTAAAAAAAGAAAAAGTAAAACAGTAAAGGATCAATTTAGTAACGGGTGAAGATAAGTTGAGAAAATGTTTGATGACTGACTGTTATCATACAAAAGCCTGCTACATCAAGCAACAGTTCATGATAGCTCACTTGTTGTTGTGGTAGATTGACTGGAAAAGACCAGTTTTGCAGATCCAGCATTTACAATAGTTCCAATAAAAGCAGAGGGAGACAAATGGTAGTGATAATTGAATGCTCAATGACTGCCAAGTTTTTAACTTAAATGTACAAAAAGAAACAAAAAACCCATTAAGAAGTGCAACACTGTGATTGCACATCTGTGAGACAAGATAATATTGTTCCAACTCAAACTTGAGAATGATAGCAGTTTTGCCAAAATGCATGTTCTTGGCCACTAATGGGTGTGTTCAAAAAAAATCTTTGGCTTTATTAACAATACATTTGCAATAATGGAAAAACTTTTCTTTAAATTTGAATTATTATTTTGGTGGCATACGGCAGCACAAACAAGCTGTGAACATGGCACTGACATTATCACCATAAATTGCTAACTGATGTAAGTCCAATATTCTCCTTTAAGCTCTGTGTTAGTTATCTTCAACACATGAGAACAAACATCTGTTAAATGCTTAACTATGTACACCAGCTAGTCCCTAGCTTTGTCTGTCTGTTGTTAACTGCTGGGTGCCATAAAACCAAAACAATAAGCTAAAAGATGCTAAAATGCTCTAATTGATTCAGTAGTACTACAGAAACACAAACTTTGTTAGTTAATAAGGTACAGCCCACATTTTTCAATTGACTGTGCAAAAACACAACATTTAAAACTGCTGATCAACATTTGGAAAACAGAAATAAACTATTCTTAATATAGTGGTCAGGCTCAAGGTTTCCAAAACAGCCCAACGCACCTACATGCACACATGTGTACAGTAAACATACAGAGTGAGAGCAGTAAAGAGACTCCAGGAGTGTATCCATGGCAGCCACTGAGCTCCTGGTGTTTCTGCTCCAATGAGTGGGCTGCCTGTCTGTCTGCTTGTCTATCTGTCCGTCTGTCTGCCGAGACTGACATGATTCACCGAGCAGGAAATCAAGACGGGATGCAGAGGTTAGCCCTGCTCCCTGATGAAACACCTCACAGCCTCAAGGCTAACACGACTCGGACTCGTTACCCCGTGACATCCAACTCCTCCTCTACCTTAATGGTGTCACAAACAATCACTCTCTGAGGGCGTTCTCCTGAACCATCTCTGCTCTTTCTGTATGATTCATTGATGCAGTTTACAAAGTTAGAGGGCAGGGGTTAACTGCCTTCATGGTTTCTTTTCACATGTGAATCATGTCGTTTACACTTTTACTGCATTTTCTTATTGTGGTATTTATGCCCAAGATCTAAACATGCCACATTCTCTAGATGTACAGTTGGCTATTGTGTGCCCTTGGGATATAGGACAGCCTGCATCAAAGAGTTCCTGGCATGCGACTATGCAACATGTGCTGTGCTTTCATTCCACCATAAATCTTTGTGAAGCTGTGTGGCACCACTGACGTAAGTGAATGAATGAATGAATGAATTCATAAATGTGGTCTACAACACACAACCATGGGGAACAGTTGTGATTAAATGACAAGGGCATTTGTTTGCCAGCAGTCTAGTTAAGGAAGGAGACGGGAGTCAGGAAATGAACTAAAGTCAATTACTTCAATTAAAGTTGAAGTGTCAGCAAAGGAATAATACTCCATTGAAATTAAAGACCTGCAATCAAAACTATGCTTTAAAGTTTATACTTTAAAGTTTGCAGAAACAAATGGATGAAATAATATAGTGAAGTTGTCAGCCAGTGGTGAAAATGTCAGACTGACCAGCTTAGATGAATGTCAATATATTTACTAAAGTATTAAAGTTAAGCATTAGAGTGGCATCATCAAATTGAATTAATATTTCTTGGGGACATATCATGTACATCTACATGTCTCAATTTATATTCTGGCACTATTTATATACTGGGGTATCTTTGCAGGATTTATACCTCAAAATAACTTATTTATCTCATACTGGACCTTCTAAAAAAATACCTGTCATTTCCCAGCAAGCGTATACGTGTGAATGTGCAGCCTAGGAAGTTATTACAATAGCTAAAACAGACCGTTGTAGCTCCTGCCTCTTTAAGGCCGCCCTCCCCATAAGCCCACTCTGTTCTGTGTCTCGTCAGACTTTCACCAGCTCAGGAGGCTATATAAACAAACAATCATTTTTTTCCTCGTCCTTTACCAAAAATGGAAACTTCTCTGATATTTTTGTACATGTTCAAGCCCAAATCTGATCCGAAACATACAACAATATACAATACAGCAAAAAATATTTACAGAACCAACGGCTGTTTGTTGTCATGTGTGAACAATCTGACATCATCACGAAGAGGAAGAAGAGGTAACAGAGCAGTCAGAGAAATCTGAAGTACTGGCTTTTGACTTCATCATGGAGCATTTTTAGATATGTCCAACTCTAGTTTTGGAACCATGTTTAACATCGACATCTAACATTATAACCTTATGAAAATAACAGAAAATCACAAAAAACACGACACATGTGAAGTGTCTCGAGACATTACCTTGAACCATTTTTAGTGATTAACTAGATTTTCATACTAACTATTAATGTCTTGTTACATTTAAAATCTAATAATGACATCTGTCATAAATGTGTTTGAATAAAAGGTACAATATTTCCTTCATCTAGTGGAGAAAATGATCAAATCTCATAAGATGAAAATAGTCAAGAAGCAGTCAAGTACTAGTGCTTCAGAAGAACAGCAAATGTATGTCAATATTTTTCACCTCATATCATAAAAATGGATTCAGCACAGTATTCTATAGCAGTGCCCACCCACAGGCCACACATTCAGCGTCTCCTTTATTATTACAAAATAGCTGGCTGCAGTAAGAAATTCAATCATGTTCACAGCCATTAGTCAGAGAGAAGCAGACCATGTTACACACCCTACAGCCTGTCCAGAGCCTGCAGCACTAACCTGATAACACTATAATAACATGTCCAGTTCACTTAGTCGCTAATGCAGCAAACGAAATACAGGAATGGAAAATTCTGTTAAACTGCAGTTTTAAAAAAAATAAGAAGCAACAGGTATCAGCTGTTTTGAGACAAACACATTCAGTTGTGTCTCACACGAACTGTAATTTTAATTTGAGTAGACTATAATGTATTTTGACAGTAAAATGGGTCCACAGGCAAGTCTGCAGCAGGTATTTTACATCGTGAACCAAACCACTTTCAAAGGTTATATCATTTATATTGGAAAAAAAATCTCATCAGTCTGGCCCTGAAACAGAGCCTCTGGGGGAATTTAAGTTAAATCTCACTTTTGAATCCCCGTAAGGAGATCAGGGTGAGTGGATCAGACTGTGAGTTAGAGACTGAAAGGGAAAAGAACATGCTGTTTGCCTTGTCACTCAGCAGCCTGTTGAATGGATGTTAAACTGCTATGGGATATAAAGCTGTACAATAAGCATGCAGGCTTCTAGTTTAAAGGCAGTAAACTGGCAGTAATGAACAGAAACACTGCATCCTCCCCATTATTGGGAGAGTCTCGACACAGCATGTGCAGACTAAATACACATCCAAATAGCTATGACATTGCACAATTTTGCACAATCTTTCCTCCAAAGCATCCATAGTATCGCACACAGTTATGCCCCTGGACAACTGCTGCATGATGTGAGTGCTATTGTCAGTTTGTCCGTTTCAGAAACTCACAAAAAGAGTGAGACACAGCACACTCAATTCCAATGTAGAGAAGATGTGGTGAGAGAGGCTTTCAGAAGCGGTTTGATATTATGCTTTGGTTGAAGCATAATGGATAGACCATACAGCCGCTTTACTATACTGATATCATTTGGTAAGGTTAGAGTAGCTCAAAAAATACAACACTAATAACAGTGAAATGTCATAAGTTACGTCAGAAATCTTTTAATTATGCTTTGATCATAATAAATTCTCACTAAGCTCACATAAAGTACTAAATCCTGCACACTAAACTACTTATAATTTCTGTAGGGACATTGTAGAAATATATATACAGGGCTCAAGATTTGTATTTCTTGTTGTGACAGTGTTTCAGTATTGATACCGCTTTAATTTTTTTATGCAGTCCTACCGAATAATGTACCCTTGTATACCATATCCATATCGTATATCATATTTAGCATAATCAATTTCCTGTTTATGCTTGTTACTTTCATGGAGAAGGATTTGGGATTGGTACAATAATAATAACATTTAGTATACACTTTTCAGTACTCTCAGATGATGGTTGTTTCTCCTCAGATTTCTGCCAGGAGCTGTATTTGTTCTGGGATTTTTGGTTAAGCCTTTCAGAAACATGCTCAGATTTGGTGCTACAGTATAAAGTGAGTTGGGGTAATTGGCTGAAAGTTTTTCCACATCTATATTAAACATCTAGAGTGAGGGGGAAGAAAACTGATTAAACAGACAAATATCTGTACAATGCATTTGCCAAATTAGCATTAATTGCATGTCTTATCAAATTAGACAGAAAACCTTTATTATAAACTGAGTGCATGGAGTTTAAAAGGAAATGGAGGTCTCAAAAAATAATATATTGAGTTGCATTAATGTTTTTATAGCATGACTCATAATGTACTAGCCACTAAAAGTTAAGATATCAGAGAATACAAAATAGCTTAAGTACTCCTTTAAAAAAGCACAATTAAAAGAAAAAAACAATGAGAAAGATGTTGTGTTTACAACAGTCAATTTAGTAACGAGTAATGTGTTATTGTTGATGTAGTTGTTACTGTTTTAATGAATGGAAACACACAGGCTGCATTGAGGGAAGTGATAGCTCCTGAGTAGGTTTAATTGGCATCGTGCTGTTATACCCCAGCACTTTAATGATCAAATATAAAAATGTGAGCTGAAAACACACAGGCTGTGGTATTTTCTAATGCCAATGAGGGCAGAGTTTAAAGACTGGTGATTCATGACATGCCACTGTCCAATTATTCTTTAAAGCGTCTGATTTCATCTGAAGGTCACATGCAGGAAGACGGGAAGATTTAAAGTTGGCTTTTTTTTTTTGCATTATCTTTGATATTTTTGTGAGAATTCTTTAAAGTCAATCATGGTATTCATGGGCATGAATAGCAACTAAATTAGTCTTTTGATAAGCCTATACTGTAGAAAATCCGTATTGCTGTGGTCCAAATAGTATTTAGTATAATGTTTCTATTGATTTTGTCATGATTTTATTTGTAAAAGTCATTTCTTTAGTTTCAGTTAGCTGCCTAATCATCATGAGGGTTACACTGTTTTACTGGACTTTATTTTAAAGGAATGAAAATAGACAAGATACATTTTTAATGGCAGCACCAGAGAAGTAGAAGTAGTCATTACAGACTCTCAAGACAGCACATCTCCGCTTGGTCACTTTGAGCAATAGTCTGAGAATCCAAATTTAGGTTTCACTATCTTGCCTAAATCTAGTCCTCCTCACATCAGAGGCCATTGATCAACCATAATCATTTGTCAAAAGCGCATTAAACTAGAATAGAACATGCCTTGTGACATAATTTCTCCAGAATTGGATACATTATTTAAAAACATATTAATATAAATTGCATTAATAATAAATCAAGATATTCTCAGAGCAAGAAAACTTCCTGATATATCTGAGTCTCATAACTGATCTATGGCCCCTAAGCTGTGCATAGAGGAACTCTATCTGCTTCCAAGATGCACTGCATACAGCACTTAACCCCCATGTTCTTCCAATTAATGAATCACTAAATGAATGAACACAATGACTGGGTAACATGAGTGCAGTGAAACTAAGCCTCCAGTCAACGTAAATCAGTGGGGGTGTAAGGACATAAATGTTATGAGGAATAAGATGCTAAAACAAGCCTCTGTGTGCATGTGTGTTATTAATGAATAATTCACCTGTTGATGAACATTATTAAAAACTATTTAAAATATCATATTGGCCTGAATTATTCTGGAAATTACACTTAAAAAAGGCTGGGTTATCTTAATATAATATATCCCCTTTAAAGTGTGTTTATAGTGTTTGTATGAGTTAGGCACTAATAGTGTTCCATTTACTCAGTGTAACCTGCAGGAGTTACTGAAGGCTAGTGTAGTGTGTTTTTCTGCCACGGAAATAAATGCATGATGAGTGACAAATAATTCAAGGAGTGATGGAGGATGAGAAGCAAGAAAGAAAAAAAAAAAGAAAAAAACAGGTATTGTGAAAAATTCCTATACCCCAAACAATTATTTTGACCACTTCCAGGTGACTGGACTTTGCAGCAAAAGTTTTTATATATATATAATATATGTACATAAATGGACACCTGTCTACCAGCATCAAGTGCATCCTTTGTCTTTCTGAACGACAAAAAGCAGCAGGCTCTGGCACTGTTGAGATGTTTAACATTTGTGTTAATCTGAGACCTGTTTGGATCCCAGATGGTGGAATGACAGCCAAGCTTCACATGCTGGTTATATTATGCAACACGAGTAGCTAATACTTGCCTAACCAATTACACAGCCAATTAAACCAACGTTACAAGGAATATACATATACTCTCTTTAAAAAGAAGACTGACAAGCTAAACTACTGGAACTGAGACTATTGTCAAAGCATTGATGATCTAGATGTTAAATAAATTATGTTGCCTTTAATTGCTTTTTCTACTGAGTTCATATTGAAGTAAAGTGGATAGTGTTCAAGCTATCCTGGCTACAGATAGAGTGAAATAGATATTAAACCAAATAAGTCTGTATTTTTTTAATCAAATCCTGCAGCAGAAAGCTCTCTGCTCAAATCAAACAACACAATGTGTGTATAAACATAAAAATAACTAAATAATGGGTGAAATAAACAACTTCTTATTAATCTCATATTGGCCCTTTAAGTAGTCCCTCTGTCTGAAACAGGCCGCTTTAGCTCTTTCCTCTTTAAGACCCGCTCTCAATGAGTCCACTCTGTTATGACTGAGCAGTTCCAGAGACTAAATAAGCAAACATTAGTAGTCAGATTTCACTTCTTTGTCTTGGTCTTTTCTCAAAATATAAACCACTCAAATACATCCATAAATGTTAACCCTGAACCTGAGTGGAAAACGAGAGCAGCCCATAGCGCAACCTTGGTAACAACCTTAACAACAAAGGCCACAGAATGGACTGCCACATGTGGGCAGCTGACGTCATTACGAGGAGGAAGCAAAGGTAACATGGCAAACAAAGCGATCAGAGCAGGCTGAAACCTGAGTTTTTGAGCATTTTACATATGTTCACTTCAAGTTGTGGAACTTTGACCATGTGTAACATAGACATCTGACATCATAACAGTATACAAATAACAGAAAAGTCACAAAAAACATATTATGCCCCTTTTAAAAGAACGTGCCTGTAGGATTGGTGGTCTCTCATCATAATAAAATGAATCCCTTCTATGAAACTTGCACACAGTGAGTCTGCAACATGACTGAGGAGCTGCCACAGCTTGCCATCCTCCCATTGTGAGTACAGTGCTATTTACAACAATTTCTTACTTCCTCTAGACAGATAATAACCGTCATTCATCAGAACCTCACAAATGTCGAGTTTCATCGATTACCATCTGACTGGGAAGGCAGAACCACAAATATGGAGGCTCGGCCTCAGAGACATGATAGCTACCAGAACAGAAGAGAACAGAGCGGGGCAGCAAATGCCCCACAGAGGGGAAAACAAACTAAAAATCAACAAAAAAAAGGAAACGGATTATCAAGTCCCATCTATGAACAATGCACTGAGAGCTCCTTGTTTGGTCTGCTAATGACATGCACAGACTGGGAGGGGGTGGGAGGTGTTCCTCCAACACAACCTGCCTCATCTCACAGCCTAGACAACTGCATAACAGGGAGAGATTTACTCTTATAATGAAATCCTTTGCTTGCTAGTTGCTTAGCAACAAAAATACTGATTCATATGGCACATACCGTATGCGCCTGACACTGCATTTCCGACACTTTGGAGGAAGGTTGATTCTTGGATAAGAAAAGGAGGGTGAGAAGGGAGGCAGGGCAGGAGTTACGAAATAAATGCCAGGAGGGCAAAAGGCAGAGAGGGGAAGATTGGAAGTGAAAGAATGACCCCGTCTTTGGCTGACTCCCACAGAGATGGCACAACAGGTTGGTGGAGCTCACCAGCTTTACTTCAGCATCTGAACAAAATCTGACTGCTCTCTTGCATTCACACATGAACACTGTTCGACTGTGGAAAGAGAAAAAAAAATCATCCTGGTCTTATTATCAGCTTGGATCATAGATGTATTCTGCTCCTGTTCTACTCATCTGTACATAAAATTTGGATGCAGGTTGATAAAGTCAGAGAAATATTGTAACTAGAGCTGACTGACAATTTTGATAATTTTTCCTGCCTCTCAAATGTGAGGTTTTGCTGCTTCTGTTTTACATAATTTAAAACTGAATATTTTGGGATTTGGGCAGAAAAAAACAAGCATGTCTTGGGCTTTGGGAACTTGTGATGGGCAGTTTCTGCCATCGATTTATAAGATCATGACATTAATCGAATAATTTAAAAAAAGATCAGATGAATCAGTAATGAGAATAATGGTTGGTTGTAGCTGGTTACAATGCAACCAAAGCATGGAATTGATGATACTGATGTCCCCCTCCAAAGGTCAGCACCAAGCTGCCTGGATGCAGGCTTTGCCATTTCTCCTCTTCCACCCTGCCTGTCTGAGAGATGAATGCACATACAGTAAATTAGATGAAGAGATGAACAGCCCCATCTCTGTCACCTTGATCAGCTAGTTTATTTGGCCTTTACCATATCAGAAAAAATACAAACTTGATATTTTACTCAGGACTAAGGACAAAATAACATGAATGCAACAAAAAACATGCTGCTTCTTTTTTTTTTCAAACACAGGACTCCGGTCAACTCAGGCAGATTGTTTCGTAACAATAGTAAAGCAGAAAATCTAGTGGCAGTCTGCCTTTAAACGTTATGAAAATTATTTCTAGGGATTACGCTGTGGAATGAGTGTTAACCTCCGCACAGACATTCAGATACACACCACTGGCGAGAGAATGTCTGTTGGACATCCAACAATGTCTGACCTGAGTAGCAGCAGCTGACGAGCTCTGTATGTCCTGAACGAGCACAACTATTTCTGACTTTTGGAAATGTGTCAAACGAATAGTGCTGCGCAGTTCACTGGAGGGTTTCGAGGAAGAAATAATCACGGATGTGAAATATGTTTATGTGAAGATAAATTAAAGGAAATTGTGCCACTGGTTAATTAAATTAAAGTTTCTGATTTTCTTTCCTGTCAATGCCCTAAAATGATAAAGGGTGGGATTACCCAAATAACAAGAAATTTTGCCTCCAACCAAATAAAATGAGGGTGAATAGAAATTTGTAGCAATCAGGGAATTGACAAAAGATATTTCAAGATTGAACTGCAACACACTGAACAGTTTTCACATGGGCTTCAGTAGAAAGTAGTTCCAGTGCAAAATGTTCACAGTGTGAGATCTGTGAGTCATTCACAGTAACCACAACATTGTTTATTGAAAGAGAAGTTGCAGATGACATTTTTTCCCACTGTTTTTAGCAGCAAAAATGAACTTCTATTCACCTCCATTAAATTTGGATGTAGACCGATATCTCAAAACCTCAACAAATGAACCAAAAATCATCCACATGACTAGATACCACTGTTGGTATTACATGAAACAGTTTGGGTCATTTGGGTAAATCTAATCTGCAATTGCACAACTTGTACAAATCCTGTGTTTTATAATGATAAATTGAACTTTGAACTGAACTTTTATGCCTTTAGGTCACCCAAAGATCATTAATGTGTTCAAATATCATCCAACAGTTATGGAAGAGAAACCATTTATAATCCTTGCAACCAGTTTGTCTTTGGGATGATTTTCAAATCAACCTAAATGAACAAACTGAAGGTAGTTCACCAACAAGTGTCAGCTTCATGAATAACTGGAAACCTGCCCAAAAAAACACTGTTCCACTTGTATGGAGTCCAAAAGGAAATAATTTTATGCATCTCATTGTTACTGTATGTAACATTAAACCAAGAGGCGTCAGAGTTCATTATTCAAAGTCATGCACTGTGCTCTCTGTTGAAGAGGCCTTAACACAGATTTAATTACAAGCCCATTTCATGAATCAAACTGGCTGGATACACTTCTGTCACGCACGGGTTGTTACACAAAACGCCTGCAATAAATATATGTGATTTCACTGTGGTTTGGTAGTTATAAAATGAGAGGACGTACCTTCTTTTTTGCATTACAGTGGCAGCAGACAGTCCACAGGTATTTGAGAGTTCTCCACAGCAGAATTATGAAGAGACCCCCAAAGAAAGTGACCATGGAGGAGGCGAGGAAAGCCCACCACATCCGCTGGCCATTGCTGTCACATGGCACGTCTGGAGAAAACGGGATGATCATATCCATCTTTGATATGTGGATGGACGGATCCGGGTTGAATCTGTCCCTTTTCGACATTATCGACACCTGGACATCTGCCAGCCCCAAACAAACAACTCAACTGAGATTCAGGCGCTTTGGGGAGCTCCAGCCAGCGCCCCCTGATGCCACAGCGGCTCAGCCATGTTGAGTCAACCACCTTCCACTCCTCTGCCTTCCCATCTGGCTTCAACTCGGCGAGGAAAAGTTGGGACAACAGCAAACGCACGCAGAATAATAAAAAAAAAACTTCCTCTGAAATCAAGATATCAAACGTGCGTCTCGCGATGCGCGTTCATGACTGGAATTGCGCATCATCCATTTGATCTGTGCGTAAAAATCACGTATTCTTGCAAACTCAAATTTAAAAACTAAAACTCACGATTTACCCGACATTAAAAATGGATAATACTGTAGATGTATGATGAGGATGTGGAGAGACGTGTCGTCCTCGTCGGATGAGGGTTCACTCACTCCTCCACCTTGTTTCACAGCGCAGCTTTCAGCAGCTCCGTACGGCGCACTGTTGAATGCGCTCCACACGTTAAAAGGTCGTAGTTTAGCGTTGTTCTTTACGCAGATGTAGTTTGAAAAAAAAGAAAAATGTCGGTTTCATGTGTTAAGCAGCGGTATCGGTCATTCTCGCTCTCCGGGGCTCCGCCGGCCGCTTGTCACATCCATTTGTTGGAAGATGGCATCGCAGATTTACAGGTAGCGGGGGAGGAGCCATCAATAGCAGACGTCGATGCTTATCTGGATGTCTGGTTATTTATAGTGACCGCCTCGTCAATTTTTGATGATTGTAAGTTTGTGTTTACAGCCAGTTTACAGTGAAACTATTACCTCTGTGGAGACACATTTAGTTTTATAAACGTGTGATCTCCATGTTCAGATATTACATTACATTACATTTCCAATATCGAGTACGGTTAACTTTTTTCACGTCATATTGGCATCATAACATTAATATGTCCGTTATATAACACGTCGTAAGCCTAAGTATGTCTGCTCTATTAGTAATCGATTATTGTGATAATGATTTACATTTAAGTCTGTAACAAAAAAACAGACTCACGCATTTATTTTTAGGTGCTTAAGATGTCGTGCCACGAAAACAAGATCAGTTTCATCCTCTTCACATAAGATAAAGCAACTGCTCAAAGTATGAACTTATTTCATGGATATCAGCTCTTACAATAAAAAAATATGTATATATATATCGTTGCTGTTCATCAGTTTGGAATATAAAATATGTGAAACAATATTGACTGGAAACTGGTCTGATAAGTTCACATGCAGGACTTTTTATTGAGAGGCAGCTCTGATAGTTTGGTATGAAAAGACTATAAAGACTAACTCTCACCATGTTTTACCTCCAGTGGTGTTTTACTCTCCCCAGTGGACAGAAAGTGTAATGATCCAACTTTTGGCTTATTCTCCAGACAAATATCAGCTTGCTCTTTGTGAATTATTTAGCAAAAAAAAGCTCAAGAGGTGATACAATCTGCAATTCAATAGAAAACACAGACCACTTGCATTCCATTAACTGTACCTTTTTTAATATTTTGTAGAAATATTAACCTTCATTTAGGAGAAAATCTGAACTTAAGTGTTTCATTCAACTTGATAACGTGATCTACTGAAAAAAAAAATCACACATCAATATGTTTAGCTGGCAGCCAACCGCCAACCAGAAATAAAATATCCCTTCTTAAAATTCCACTTGAAGAAGATGAACAATATTTATATCAATATTGGCAATATCAGTAGAACACATACATTGGGAATTTGTGGTGAAACTATCATACCTGCAGTAGGATAGTAGTGTTTATAAATCCAAGAATAGACAGTGATTAGCAAATATTTCAAGCTTGGCACGATATTATGTTTGAGGACTGAAATGATGTCAACAGAGGGGGGGGGGGGGGGGGGGGGGGGGGAGAATGGTGAATTAAGAGAACAAAATAGATACAAAATAGCCAAGAACTGCAATGTGAAGGAAGCAAATTTGCCCCCAGTTTCTCCTCTATAAATAAGAACATTAAATTGGAAAAAAAATAATCTTTTCTATTAACTAGACAGCTACATCTGTATAACAAAAGGTTTAAAACCAACATCTTTGATTTGATTAGATAAATTAAATGGCAGGAAAATACATAAATATAGAGAAGGGAACGCAGTGGTCCATCCATCTTCACTTAGAATAAAAGTCTTCAGTTTGCATCAAAACAGACTTCCTGTGGTCCAACATATTCAAAGTGGGATTAAAGGAGTGCTACTAGATATAAGGGGAAGTAAAACATTCAAGTAAGCTTTGTATTAAATACTAGTGTAAACAAATCTAGCTGTAGTACAGTACATCACTATTGTAGTGGGAATATTACATGATCATCAGTGCTGATATTGCTATATGTGAAACAGTATTGGAGTTAACCGTGTTGTCTTTTAGATGTACCGATTCGCTGTGTATCCCAAAATAAAATAAAAAATGTGTAGCTGTACATCCTTCTCTGATGTTTGGAAGAGACATTCGGTGAGAAGTGAGATTTCTACGGTGCTCCATCTGGGATCCACAGTACTTTATTCTGTTCCTGCTCCACAATGGTCATGATCTGAGTGCAAATGTAGGAGACACCGCCTCCTTGGACAACGCCTGTAACACAGTAAGGGGTGGGGAGGGGAGTGATAGTATTTATTCATTTTCAGCATGTCATTATGAATTTAAATGTCATATGTCATAGTAGATATCATGTAATCATATTGAGTGTTAGTAGTAAGGAGTCCTGAATTAGAATCAGAGCTCTGAGGTAGATGTCCTTGAGTGTGTTAGTACAGTGAGTTTGTATTGAGAACATACGTACAAGGAAAGGCATTTTGTTGTCTGAGCTTTTGGAAGGAACACAGACCGTCTAGGGAGTATTATGGTACAGATGAGGCAGATGAGAAAATTCAGCTGAAACTGATAAAACTAAGGTGGGGGTCTTCTGGGCTTCCATTTATGAATTGTTGCCAAGTGCATAGGATTACTGAATAAACAATAAAGCATGTGCAGTGACACACACACACATACAGCTGTTAACTCTTGTAAGTGATATATATAAACACTGCATTTGCCTACATGTGTTTTCATTAAACTGCTTTAACTGAGAAATTAGCTCCATCCTACTTTGTCCTCCTCCAGCTTCCTGAATGAAGGAGAACAAAGAGTGAAAGAGAGTGAAAAATATCAACTGACAGGCAGTGTAAAGCATGTATGTCTGATTTGGCCAAAGCTTTGCTCCATGTATAAACACATAAAGGGCTTTAAATGGTGATTATATACATTGAATCCATAAATCATTTACTTTATAAAATGCTAGAACATTTTTCAAAAATGTAGCTGGATTTTGGAGTAGTACTTCAGCCATGTGATCAGCCCCATTTCTTGTCTAGCGCTCAATACTCCCAAGTTATAATGGCTAATAATTTTAGATCTCACCGTTATGGCTTGTGTTGAGAAGTTGGCCGGCCACCTCTCTGTTAGAAGGGATCAGTGGTGGTATGTGTTCATTTCCAAAAACCCTTCCCCATAAATCGTGCCCTTTTATAGAGCCATTAATCAGCTGGACAGTTGGGTGTCTGCGACTGGCTGCTGCTCCATATACCAAACTTTAACACAAATCTGTGATAGACTACAGAAATATTGTGCTCCAAAAACACAATGACCTCCACAACTGGTTCAACTAGACCATATTTCTTAAAATGACTTTCAGCTTCGTTTGCCTGACACTTTTTGTAGTGTATCATTTTATCTGTGTATTCTGGATTCTTTTTGGGACCCTTTGCTGTGCAACGCAGGCCCTGAAGTTAGTTCACCCAAATCCTTTTCAACCCGACTGATGACTATTAGTGCAGACAGCTTTTGTTGTATTTGCACAGGTTTGAAGACAGCCGTTGAGATTTGGGCGCCATCCCAGTAAAATGGAGATGTATTTTGTTGTCATTCGTAGTGCATACAGCTTCCTAATACTACCCCCGGTTCAGACTTAATGATATCAGCCCAAAATTAGCTGTGTGGTCATGGAACATTGGCCTTAAAAATGTGTTGTTTTAACTCATCTTTTGTCTCCTGTACTGACTCAAAAGTCCACAATGGGAAGATGTCCACATTTTCAATGCTTTAACCACCACGACAACAAATAAGATGCAACTAAAGATTGTTTTCATTATTAATTAATCTACCAATTATTTAATTGATTATTCAATTAGTTGTTTTGTATATAAAATATCCATTTAAGTTCCCCACAGCCTCTTAAAATGTCTTGTTTTTTTCTGTGTAAAAGCCAAAAAACTCAAATATATTCAGTTTACCATCATGTACTACAAAGAAATGTAGTACACATTTAAGAACCCAAAATCAGCAAATTTTTGTTATGTTAGCTTAAAAAATATATAATAAAACAAATATTTGATCATTAAAATAGATGCCAATCAATTTTATATTGATTGACTAATTGAGTAATCACTACAGCTCTAAAACCAACTAATGTCTATTAACCTTCACTGTACTAAAGTGGAACAATATGCATGCATAGATACCACTAGGGGTTAGTGTGAAATATGACCCTTAAACAGGTCTAAAACGACAACATTATAATTAATGATGTACATATTTATGATGGACCTCATTCAGCACATTTACAGAGCACTGCAGATGTCTATATGCTCAAAATAATTACTGTTGTTATTACTGTAGTCCCTCTACCCAGCCTGGTTTAAGGCCTTGTGAATGAAATTAGTCATTTCGACCAACCTGTGAAGAAGCGGCTGTACTCCTGCTCTGTTTTTTGCGCCGCCTCAAACTGCTCCTTGGAATGTTTCTGAGAGAGTTTATCCCGCAGGTAAGAAGGGTCCTTCTGCTCTCTGAGAAGACAAAATCAGCACCTGTCAGCATGCTAGAAAATCTCACTTCAGTTGACACATGGTTTCAATAACACAATGTGGAAGAGTCTGACACATAACTAAGAATTTTGTAAATCCGATTTTGAGATTACATAAATAATTATCATTGCCCAGTTGTTCTGTTGCTTTAAAGCTGTCCACTCTACTTGCCGCCCACAAACTCTCCTTCTACATCTCTTGGCATTGTGCTTGTATGTTTGTGAGCTGGATTTCAATAGATCTAACCAAAAATTCAACAACAATGAAATCCTGAGCACTTTATGCATCTTACTTTTGAAAATCAAATGTGCAAAATCTTAATTTGTTCATAAACATGTCTCTTCCTTCATCCGGATGATAATATTTGCACTGAAACAACATTTAAGTGTAACTGTATAAATGACAGCATACTGCGGTGCCAGGGGAAATTTAATTGAGATTAACCAGATGGGTATGTTTGTTTTTGGCTAACTCACTCAATACCTGCAAAAATCAAAGTAGTTTACCATAATGAAAAGCAAAAATCATGTAAATCCACAAAACCTTCCTTCTTAGATGTGTTACATTGCCCACATTGACTAAAGCAAAATAGTCTGAAAGGGAACTTTAAGTATGTACAGTATAGCAAAATCACCATACATACCATGTGGCCCTATCACGTACTACATACCTACAACAAGTCTAAAAAACTACTACAGAGCTTTAGTGAGATCTCTCCAATGTAAACCCTTCCATGTGACTGCTCGGTCCTCAGTTTTCATCCACTGGGGGCTCCTGACCTAACCTAGAATCACAGTCCCATCTCTCCCTGGCACTCAGTATGCAATCAACATATTGGTCTGCTGATGCCTCCAAGAGGATAAAAAAGAACCAGGAAATAGCGCGTGTCTCTGTGAATCGCTGCAGCAGGCAGTGGGAGGTATGCTTTTGTGTACGTGGCAACGACAGGTGGGGGCAGCGAGTGTTTTAGCCACCCACACCACGGAGCGGAGCCACAGGCCCTGCGAGCTCTCTCTGGACAGCTGGCACTCAGCTGATGACAGCAAAGGCTTAGTAGGAAATCAATCTCCACCATGTTCGCCTGCTGCACCACTTCATAGATGTGTGGGCGTGGGTGTGTACACGTGTGGTTGAGAAAGCCTGTTTCTGCCAGACCCGAGGCAGCCTTTATTTGTGTGTGTGTGTGCGTGCTGTGCTGGGGGTTCAGCAGATTTAATCTTCCCCATGCGATTAAAAATGAAAAAGCAGAGGGATCTTTGAGATATCACAATCATCCCATCAAAACCCCGGCAGGTGGTGGAAGAGAGCAGGCTGTGGTTTCTGAACTAATGACACTGATCAAATCAGGTTGATCAATTAGTTTTTGTTGTGTCTGCAGGATGAATATGATTATGAAAGCAGCAAGACGTCTGCAGATTTCAATTTCAAGTTTAAGAATTATATTTCCTGGAAGGAGAACTGGCATCAACATAGATGACAATTTTGTTTGGATAATATGAAAATGTGCAGCTGGGTTATTTTAACATCCATCCCCTCAATTAAAAACAATGTACTGAGCTGAAAAAAAGAAGCAAAGAAGACATTCATGCCAAATAATCCTGTATATTTGTATGTAACTGTTACATTTTTGATTATGTATGAATGTAATGTGACATCCGTTAATTATATTATGAACAGGCAATTTAATTGGATGCTACAGACACTGAAGTATGCTCGGATCCATTCTGTGTATTAATGGTTTATATTTACCAAAAAAGTTGAGAGATCTGAACTTAATGAGTAAACAGCAGCAACACCAAAAGCACAAAGCACGCTTGACATGTCTTCAGGCAAGAAAGAAAGAAAGAAAAGTAAACATTTTCGAAAGGCATGAGGTTACTCACTTTATCTGCTTGGCATTTTTGTAGCGTATGAATATGACGATTGGGTAGATGTGAACGCTGTGAAGACGTTCGATGGCGTGAGGGGCAATGTCAAGTAAACAGTGACAGTCCTATGAGAGAAAATGAAAGCACAAGACTGCGTGATAAATGGGGGGAAGATTAAAAACATAACCTTGCAATAGAAATGTCAATACAGTATTTTAGTTTTGTTTTTTATACTGCTCAGTGGTTTTGGCTACATAACTAAACAATGCAACATAAAGTTAAAGCTAAAATTTAGATTGGGGAACTCAAGTCAAGCACGTTATTGTGAAACATGTGGGCAGAGTAATTCACACAGCTGCAATTTTGGACATCCATTAATCAATTAATCTCTTCTCCTATTCAGGTTACAGTGGCAGCAGGCTAAGCCAAATATCCCCACACTGCCATGGGCTCCAGATCCTCCTGGTGGATGTCAAGGCTTTTCCAGGCCAGATGGGACATACATTATAATCCCTCTGGAGCATTCTGGGGCTACCCCAGTCATCTCTGCAGGGAGGTGTCGAGAGATGTGTTATTCAATCTCATTCAGATGATTAAACCACCTCAAAGAGCAGCAGTAACAATCAGAGCTTATTGTGGATGTACATGCTTCTCGGTCCACTGCAAAGGAAACTCAAATAATCTGCCAGTAGTTCACATCTTCATAAGAAACTGAGAGCAGAGAGTGAGTCATTTTATTTCTCTTTCAGGAAACTCCAAACATAACAAGGATACATCTGACATCTGAATACTAATGCACAGATATGACATTAAATACAGGCAGACTTAACTGTAATTTCTAGACTGGTTGTAAATAAACTTCTATATTAAGGATTATGAAAGAATAAATAATCATACGAAGGGATTATCAAATCCTCAGTTGCCATTTCACACAGCTCTGTTAAAATTGTGAGACAATTGAGATTAATTTACCTTCTCTGTGATCTCTTTTATTGATGCCACAGTTGTCACGTCAAAATGGCCACTCCGCCGTTTGTAGTCAATGAACACACAATCCTTCACACCTCGCTCAATCGCCTGCTGAGATGCCTTCATAATCTCTAGAGGGGGGAAAGGGGATTTTTAAAAATGGTAGAATTCACATCAACTAAATTATTTACTTCCTTGTAGTTATATTATTCATTTTAAGCACACCCACCACTGCAATAGTGGAGCTGCTCAGTGGCCAACAGATAAAACTGGTTTCTTGCATGCGTGAGTGAAAGGAAATTTCATATTCAAGTGATTCTCAGTGTAATGTGTACAAAAACTCACCAGGCAGACAGCGACAGAATTTGTCAGGAACTTCCTTCTCCAGCATGTCCTTACTGGCCTCCACTAAAGGACCCATGACCAGCACTGGTCTGGGAAACAGGGAGTCCACCTTCTGAACTCGCTGGTACATCAGACTCACTCCGTCTGAGCAGAAAGTAAAGAAATATATTAATATTTATTCACAGTTGCCCTGTAATAACCACTGTTCTGACTTTGTGTATCTCAGAATGCTTTTTATAGTGTCAGCCTGCTTTATAAACATTCTTTCATACCTGGGAGCGGCCAACACATCCGGACACCAACAGCTAAAGGTTTATTACTTTGCTCAGCAGTACTTAAATTTGCTGTCACTATACAATATATGTTTGTACTGTCTGTTCCAATATTTTTATCTAATCACAAGCCTGATTACTCTAACTTGGATGTTGAGCAAAAAACTAAACAAAATGTTTTGTTTGTTTGCTTTTTAAAATTTATTTTGGGCTTTTTTTGCCTTTATTCATATAGTAACTGGCAGAGAGGCCGACAGGAAAAAGGGAGGGGGGGTGACCTGCAGCATAGATCCCTGGCCTGATTCGAACCAGGGACACTGTGATTATGTGGCATGCGCTCTAACCACTCAACCACCAGAGCATCCAAAAACAAAATATGTTTACTCAAGTACTGTACTTAAACCAATTTAAAAAACGTTTACTTTTTCTCCAGTAGATTTATATTTTACTGCTGTTGGATAAAAATCTCAACTTTTTGCTGACTCAAGCTCAATAATTGCAAATTGCACATTAGAATGAACTCAACCTGATCTAGGCTTTTTCTTTCAACTTTATTTGCATTTCCCTTTGTTTGTTTTTTCTTTTAAGCTGACATTAAAGCCCCAAGTTGCAGATAACATATACTGAAGATGTAAACTTCACTACTATTCAATAAAGCTACCTCAGTAGACGATTACTCACCCTCTGTGATTGGTAAAGAATCTGTGCTTATGGCATCCAGAGCCATGAGATCCTTCCCATCCTTGGATCCACTGCGTTTGTGCTTCAGCCTTCGACGGAAGAAGGACCTCCGCGCAGCTGCAGACAGACTCTTACTGGTGCCATTGTCATCTTTCATATCAGCCATGCCGTGTCTCCTGTAGAACTCCTGGTCCATCCTTAATGGAGACATTTCAGCATGTTCACATAATTTCAACTGTAATGTTCCTTAACACCCAAAATATAAGGACCACATAACTAGAGATTATATGCTTGATGGGGGTTAATACATAACCTCCACAGTATTTGAAAGTAGACCAAGTTATAGGCTGGACTTACATGTATTTACTTGGAATCTGCCCTTTTTCCAGCTTCTGTGCTTTCTCGTCAAGTTGCCAAGCCATCCAATAGCCAAAGTTGCCATTTGGTAGTGTATCTTCAACATACAGGATGTCATCTTTCTTAAAGCTGAGTTCCTGCTCCACCTCTGCCACCCTCTCATAAAGTGCTCTGGCAACAGATGAACAATAAAGCAGTTATGATGGATAGATACCTCTGACTTCTTTGGGGGAACAAGTGCACAGCAGATTGAGAGACAGCTTCACAGAAGATTAAAAACATTTAAACTCTATTCCAATTCCCCAAAATTGATACAGTATGAGTATCCCTTTCTGCCTGCTTTGTCAGGCATCTTAAACACCTCTAAACCTCTAAAGTTGTAACTGATTACTGGACTTGCCTGTCTTATGTTTCTATATTCACAGCAACTGATGTTGAAACTTTAGCTACTCTGTCACCAGTTTGGATTGTTTCATAATGACTGATGGTACCTTATAAAAAATCCATCTCCAGGTGTCTCTTTTATCGCAGCCAGTTCTTCCACACAGTTCTGGACTTTGAATGTGATTGTTTCAGCTGGTTTTAACATTTCCAGGTAAGCCTCTTCTTTAGTTTTGTTCTTCATGCCGATGCTGTTGTACTGTTTGAAAATATCAATAACAGTTAACAAAAAGACACTGAGCTCGGCTGCCAAGACAGAATGACTCACCATTTTCAGTAAAAGCAAGCCTAACAATGCATAAAAACAGAGACAGTTATAAAAGAGGAGGTTGTTCTTTATACAGTAGAAGCAGTTCTTGAACTTTGTGCACATGACCTTCTTAGCAAGTGACTAATAAACAATGCACATACCTCCAGTATCAAGTCTCCAGGCAGCAGGCCATCAGGACTTTTAGCAGGGCTGTCATCATCCAGACTCTCCACAAAGATGCCACACAGGTTTCCTCCACAGATCTGAACTCCTAGCTCCACCTGGATCCTCTTTAACCTCACCAGTCGAGGCTCTGTGGCCCGGTGCAAACTTGAACCAGGAAGCCTGGAGAAAAACCTCAGTCAGGGTTTGAATTTCTCTTATTCCCACCACACTGTCTATCTAAAGCATCTAAATGTATTTGCTAGATTAATGCAAAATGATCACCAGCCAATATTCACTGTAAAATATGTTAATATACTAAACCTAAAAAAAATAGTAACAGTCCAGTCCTACCTAAAGGAGCTGTGAGGGCTGGTGGCAGGAGTTGTCTGTTTGGATGGTGGTGTCATGGTGCCTTCATCTTGCTCACTAAGCGTATCGACAGTGGAGTGATTATCTGGGGTGTTGGCTCCACTGTCCTGAGGAGTTGGCTGGTTGCTGATGGACTCCATCCGAGAACTGGAGGAGAACAGAAACGTTTTAAACTCTTTGCTACATTTCTTAAAATAAAAGCTATTGAGAGTCGATGATAATGTCAACCTCAAAAAAGACATTAGTTACTGAGCAGATTTTTACAGTGCACAAAGATTTTTTTCTTTGTGTTTGTATTTGTTATTTGATCTCAGTTACATAACCCACTCATTTTCCCCCAATTAGTTTCTTTGGCGCTGCAGTATGTTGATATTTGGTTGTGTACTTATAATATGTTATTTGCTGAGAACAGTGTTTTGTGTTCATGTACTGACTGAATTTAGCATAATAAATCCATTCATTCACATTATACTGAAAATAACTTTGATAGACAATGAAGCTTCAGATTGCCAGATTAATTTGATGATCTCATATCCGTGAAATCAATCTGTGTACTTAGTCATTGTGGTGTTTGGACTCTCCTTACCCTGAACGAGAATGGTTGCCCAGCTGAAACATGTGAGGATTATACTGAGCTAAAATTGTGACAGTGTCACATTGCTGCCCGATCACCAGCCGCGCCTGCTGCTCGTTGGCATTCCGGAGGTTGATTCCATTAAACTGGAAACAGCAGGGATTCATTAGAAACAGAACAAAATGATAACCACAGCCATGTATCTTAAAGAAGTGTGGTGGCTGCTTTACCTCAAGGAGTTGGTCTCCGTACTTTAAACAAGCTTGGTGTGCGATGCTGCCTGCTGTCACTTTGGACACAAACACTCCACCGTTCTCTCCACTCACAATGGAGATCCCCAGTGGTTCTGCTCCTTTCTGCACCGTAACATTGCGTGGCTCCTCCAGGTATGGCCTTTAGAGGAAAAAGAGGAACATGTTGTAGAACAGAGATGTTCTTACATCTGTGGGAAACCACAAAGGCTACTGGCAGGATGCAACATATGACTCTAAAACTATATAAATTATAATGCCAAATAAAATTCATAGGAGAAGTTGTTGTCTGCAATCTGATGTTTCAATGCATTGTAGCTTTCTGATGACCCTTTACAGCAAAGATGCATTGCTAACCCATTAAAAGGCGTTTAACTGTGTGGAGCATGCCAAGTGCATTTCAGAGTCTCAAGTCATGCAATCATACAAAATTCATCAGCATTCTGAATTAATAACAAGCAGAAAGAGATGATGACTTAAATACGCATCCATTACCTTTCATTATCAGGGCTATTAAACATTTAAACAAATTTAGCGCCACTGCTGCTAAGCAAGGCTAGAATAGAATGAATGAATGAATGAAGGCTTTATTTCAAACATGTAGAAAAACAAAAACAAAGAAAAGATATAAATATATGTATCTTACATAACAGAAAACAACAGTCAAACGCACAAAACAAGAATATCTGCAGTGTGTACATGGAAGGTTTTCAGATCCATGCTGTAATGATCTAGCAGTGCAAATATTTGCCACAAGCAGCAGAGGACAAACCTCAAGCTTCTTAAAGAGAAGAACTTGGGCTTAACTGCTATTGGAAGCCTGACAGAGGGAGTGTTATAAGAGACAAATCTGAGAAGAAGATTGAGACAGGAAAGAAAGAGTGATCACCCAAACTAGGAGAGAAAGATTTCATGTTATAATGACCAACGACAGAGAGGAAAGAGAAGGAAAAAATGATAGATGGCTTATCGGTCTTCTAACAATATGGGATGGAGGCTCACATCTTTGTTTACTGCTTTACAAGCACTTCATCAAAATGAAACAGACAGAGGTACAGACAAATGGTGGAAAACACGTCGTGTTCTGCTGAATGATGACAGTATAATGACCCAGACGAGGGGCTGGCCTACCCATCCTTCCGCCTGTCACCAACTGGAGCAGGGCTGACTGATATTCTGGGCTGGGTGGAAATGGAGCTCTGTGATTGGCTGCTTGTGAAAGATGATGTGTCCAGGTTGACAGGAGACATTGGAGGTGTCGAGCTGCTACACTCCGAGTGGGAAAGGGAGCCTGGAGTGGCAAAGAAGAAAGGCATGAATTCAGACATGCTTTTTAGTGCTGCAATAATACAGCTAACAGACCGTACTGATGCGTAACTCCTCAGTACCTCTGTCAGATCCAGTGGAGCGGGGATAACGAGTTGGGGGGATCTTGATGCGTTCTGCCCTAAACTGCGAAGTACTTAAAGAGCCTAGAAAGAGGAATTAAAAAATAAATAAATAAATCAAAAAATTAAAAAAATGTATGTTCAACCAATTTACAAGAAAAACAAAACATTTTCTCACTTTATTGTTGTTATCAGGCCATGCAGATACAAGGTTTCCTTCAGGAAACTGATCAGTGAACCTGGTGAGCTGTTTTTCCTGACATTGCTATAGGCTGCTTTGATTAATTACGTGAAGCATGTGGCCAATCAGTCACTGTCATCTCCTGAGCTGAGTCAGACACATCATGATGCATATCAACTTGTGGTCAGTTTGCTAAATGAAGGTCTAAACTCTCATTAAATATTGTGAAAGCGGTCTTACAGTGAGGTTTGTTGCAACGACATACTGTGAAAGTAGCTTTGGTTGGATTTACCGAGGTTTTAAGATCTCCCTCTCTCTCTCTCTCTCTCTCTCTCTCTCTCTGTCTGTCTGTCTGTCTGTGGACCAATCCAGACTTATAAGAAGAACATTCTCAAAACCTGGGAAAGTATCTGCATGGCTAGATATAAGAAAAGTATGTTTTGGTAATTTAAATGAGGTGACTTAAACATGAGGATATACAACAACAGATCTTTTATGGAATGTACTAAATGAAAAACTATACGTACCCAGTCTGGAACTGGAGGGGAGAGAGTTGGTGCTGTGTGGTGGTTGGCTGCAGCTTGTCTCAGTCATGTCTCCAGTGCGCTTGTGACTGAGGTCTAGACTGAGGTGACCTTGATGCTTGGGGCTAAAAGTGGAGAAAAAGGCCTCAGTAAGTTCCCCAGGAGTCAATTATTCAACCCACAGCAAGATATAATTTGCTCAGTGCCATTGTTTGTTAAGATCTAGGGCACTGCAGACAATGTTGTTTTATAAAATAAATACACCATAACTACATCACAGGACTTCATAAATCACTGTTGAATGTTCTGAAATAATACAGGCTGCAACTAATGACTAACACGTTCACCATCAGTTCATCTAAGAAATACTTGTTAAATCTATAAAATGTCAAAAAGTAGTAAAACAACTGTTGTCTGGCCAACAGATCAAAACCCAATGATATTCAATTTATCATGATACTGTATGGATGGACAGCAGCAGGACCTACTTGTCACCACATATGTAGGCATTTTTCACAGAATATGTTTTTTATATGTCAAAGTAGGAAAAGCAAAGGTGTACATAATAACATGAATGATGACTAAACGGTTTTAAGGCTCCTTGTCACTCTGTCATGGCTTATCGAGACCCTTTAATAGAACAGAGCCATCATTAATGTTATTAGTCACATGTGTGGTTTTCCTACTATGACAAGCCAACATGTCTACAGTGAGAGAGGCCTGTTAGTGTGACCTATCAAAAATGCAGAGGGGCAGGAAAACACAGCCAGATATGTACACCTTGTATGTGAATGTGTGTGGACGCCTGAACTGGGTGCTGGAGGGCAGTTGTTGGTCTCGATCTCATGGCTCCAGGCAGTGTAGACCGGGTTCCTCATCACAGCTGTCACAGCAGGACACGGGGCTAAACCTCGCTGTGCTGGGTCTGGAGGGACGCAAAGGGCCAAATCATCAGAAATACTCAAAGTCTCAACACTAGTGATAAAATTTATGAGTGATTTATAAATTGTGGATAACAATTTTACAAATAAGTATAACCCAACTTGAATACATGTTAAGTAAAGAAACTCTTTTAATGTAATTTGATGCAGAAATGCATGTTGCATTCAAATGCTGGTGGAAAACAGACAACTAGATGTAAAAGCAAAACAGAGAAGGTAAAGTTGTTCTGATGACTTACGTGCTGTGATGCTGCTGTAGCTGGGGGGTGCAAAGGGCATGCTGTACCGATTAGTTCGCATAGGAGAGAAGCGTAATAAGTCCATCGGCTCAGGGGAGTGCTCGTCGTTAGAGAAACTCTGTACCTGGAAAAAATAAATAAATAAATAAATAAAAATCAATAATCTTATAAGGAAATGGCTGTAACTGTTACTAATTTTTTTCAATTTCTGCAAATCAATTAAATAAGACCTCCTAAGAATTCTGAAAAAGAAGACAGATTGCTTACTATAAACATGCACGTGTCAAAATGCATACCAGATCAGATAAGGACATCATCTTAGTTACCTGCATGGGAACAGGAATGTGTAATGGAGTCACGTTTCGCCGCAGCGCCGGTGCCGATTTTGGCCGGTACCTCCTCTTTCCCTGCTCCTCTGGCCTGCGTCGACTCCCCTCTTTCTCCACAGGTTTCTTGGGAGCAGTCTTCGACTCTCCTGAAGGAGCATCAGTGTAATAGAGCCGACTTCCTGCCTCTCCCTCATCCTGTGGACTTGTAGCTTGAGAGACTGGGGGGCCGCTGGTGGTGATGGTTGAGTCCGATGCCGAGCTATTCTGCTGGCGATGTTTGAACCTGAATGAGTCACTCCTGGCGGGAGGGGTGGGGGGTGTTGTGGTGGATTCAGATATCAAGCTCTGCGGTGAGTTTTTGGGCAGCTGGGAAAGAGACATGTAGTCCAGTTTCGGAGATGCTTCGGGTCTTCTGAAAACATTCACGTCAAAGATAGACTTCCTCTGTTTGGGTTTGGGTTTTTTGTAGATGGAGAGCTGGAACTCAGGAACAGAAGCTCCCGCTATGACTTTTGGCCATGTGCCTCCACTAGGCTTAGCTGGTGAGCTCTCCCCTCGGTCCATAGCGCTCTGCGGGGTGCTGCAGTCGGAGTGCACAGGGGTGAATGTGAGGGGGCGACGGTGCAGTTCCTGCCTCCTGTAGCAAAAGTCTGGATGGGGCTCTGAGGGACTGTGGAGGGAGGAGGACGTTCCTTGGTGAGAATGGGAGTGGGAGTGTAGAGAGCTGTTGGAAAGGGGTTTGTGGTGGCAATGAATGCTGCTACCGCTGCTGCTGTCCAGGGAATCCCCTGTATCCTTACACACATCATCATCCCTGCCGCTCAAGTCACAGCTGCAAATGTCTGTTTGTGTGGAGCAGTTGTGCTTGGAGCAGTTGTGTTTAGAGTTCCTGCAGTTCCTGGTGTGGATGTCACAGGACTGGAGCCTAGAGGTCTTTTCCGAGTCTCTCAAACTTTCAAATAAACTCTGACCGGAGTAGCTCTGTGGGAGGAACTGTTGATAAAGGAAAGAAAACAATTACCTGTTTTGTTTTTTTAATGACATGAAACTGAAGCATACAAGAGCTACCTCATTAAAAAAAAATCTAAATATGTATATACGTTACCATAACAGTTTGCTGTTTTGTCTTTAAATAAATGTGCTGTTTCTCAGAACTGGATGGTTGAGTGAGTGACAAATCAACACGAACACTAACCTAAAGATGACCTCATTAGAAATATCAGCACTGTAAATGTTTTCTCTTTCTTTTCTCTTAACGGCTGCTGAAGTTAAGATTTACAATAAACCATCATTACACACATTGTGATGTGATGATTAAATGTTTACTCTAAAAAAAAAAAAAAAAAAAAACTGCTTTAAAACACTTCTATACACAGTAATTTAATCTCAGTGGTACTTTTTGTGTGTGTGTTGGGGGTCTCAGGACTTCACCTTCATAAGGGAGATGCTGAGAGAATCACGGCAGTTCCTCAATAGAGCTTCACATTCGGAGAGCAACTTGTTATCAAGTGTGATTCCATTAATCTGTGGTGTGCAAAAAATACAATGAGAAAAATGTATTTGCCTCCATGCACAACATAGTATATTGTACATATTATACTGACCAAGGCATGTATATGAGAATTACATAAATTCATTCAGAACAATTATTTGGGATATTTAGATTCAAAATATTAAGTTCATACTGCATACTAATTCTAACCTGGTTTTGAGTATGAGGTACATTTAAACTGGAAAAGTGGAAAAATTACTAAAAGTGGTAAATGTAATTATAAAAGAAATAGTAAAAGATGTCTACTGCATAATAAATAAACTAGATATGAGGAGCTAATCGTGACTGACAAAAAGATATTGCAGTTGATTGCACACCTTGTATCAATTCTTGTTACTAAAAATTATGAAATACAAATAATTTTCTTGTATACTACAAGCCAAACAGTGTAAAATGAAGACTAGAGTAGTGTGTATATACTGCATAATATAGTATATAGCGTAGATTTTGGACCCAGCTACAGTGTTTTCCTTGATTTAAAACCCCACATTGTACAGTAGAGGGCAGTAGAGGTTCATCAATAGCAGAAACATGGCCTTAAATGAGCATCATTACTTTCCAAATAACTTGAACAGGATCTTGCCAGCATACTCACAGCTAACAGTCTATCCCCAATAGTGAGAGCGCCATCTCTGACAGCTGGACTGCCTGGAGCCAACGTGGCAACAAACACTCCACTTTCCAGGCCTATGCCACAGTCTGAGTGGTAACACAGAAAAATAATGAGAAATCATGTTAATTATCTATTCAGTTCAATAATCATTAAACATTAGAAAATGTTGGATACTGGAATGTCATATGTTGTATTTTCAGCACTATGTAATAATAGTAATGGTTTTTCATGATGGAGCTGACCTTGTTGTCCAGTGAGGTTTATCTGGATCGGAGTGATAATCCGTCCTCCTAGTGACTTCCTTCTGCGAACCACCACATTGATCACTCCCTCTCCACTCATTACTGCTTTGATCACCTGCTTTCTATCCTTATTGGTCAGGTCTACATCATTAATTTTCAACAACCAATCATTCACCCTGTGAAGAGGAACAGTGAGTTGTTGTTTTTTTGGGGTTTTTTTTGTTTTTTTTACATTCGAAACGTATCACAGAAAACAACATTTATTGGATTACTGATGTGACTAAAGAAATGGGACATTCACCTTAATCTTCCTTCAGCAATACTTCCTTTATCCACTTTACTGACAAATATGCCGCAATCTCCAGGTAAATAAGGATCATTTACCCCTTCAGCAATATCAAACCCAAGTGCTTTCAAATCCATGTCCTGAAATAAGACATCATAATTAAAATCTTTGCAGTTTGCACATTAAGTAGTTGATTATTTATTGAATATGCATCTGAAAAAATGATGAAATTCCTAGTGGTTCTTACTCTGTGTTTCTCAAATTCTACAACTTCCGTCTCCCATTCGATTGAATCTGTGTCGATGGCCGAATCGTGTGAACTGTGAGCCATTAGCTGACGAAACCTTGCTTCCTTTTCTAATTGGTCCTCCATCTTTTCTCTGTTGGAAACATAAAAAGTTAAATAATTCTTAAATAAATGCAGTCACCTTTGGATGGAATTTGAACTTTTCTCAGTCTGTATAATAAATCCACCACTGAGTGGCAGAAAAGACCTGATATTAAATCTACATTCTGGATCCTTAAGCAAGTGTAGTACAGACTGTCACATGAGTGGAACATCCAACAATATTTGTTTTAGACCTAGAAATAGTGCAGAATATGTCATAAACGTGGCAAGAAGTGAAAAAAAGTGTGGAGTAATGACTTACTTCAGTTCTTTGAGCTCACGTGCAGCGTCGTTCTTCTGTTTCCTTGTGTCATCGAGATTCCTTAAAGCATCTGCCAGATCACTCACAGCTCTGTCCCTCTCCCGCCTCAGGTTGTCACATAGCGTGCTGACAGATGCACACAAGGCGTCACAAGATGTAAACAAATCTATTTTAGTATAATATAACATAACATATTATAGAAGACAGAAATCTTCTTTTGTGTTCATGCGATTTGTACTCTATGTGTGTCCTCACCGTATACTTTCTCTCTCTGCCACTATCTTGTCCCTCTCCTGAAAGGCCCAGTCTCGTCGACACTTTGCTACCTCGGCCTCTTGCAGGGCCTCTTTCAGCTCCTGAGAGATGGCCTCGTACTGCTTCCTCAGCATCTCAATCTCCTTGTTGGCTCGTTCCTTATCCAGAGTGGCAGAGTCTTGTTGCTGGAGGAGTAGCAGAGCATCTTAGTTGATCATTTTCAATGTCAGTGAGTGTAGAAAGAATGTAGGCAGCAAGACTAAAAAACTAAAACAGTGCTTAATAGTACAGTAGACACATTTTGAAGGACTTTGCTTTATTTGACTTCATACTTTTTCTCTGCAATAACTGTTTTTACTCCACCACATGTATGAGACATGTGACATAGTGGACAGACCAAAAAAAGCAGCGTCCTTGTTTATCCACTGCATTGGCACAGCAGCATTGCCAATTGCAGCAGCCTCGGGCAAAAAAAAAAAAGCAGGGTAGTCCTGCAATATAATGTCATCCGGTAACAGAGTGCGTTGGCCAATCAAATACCTACACATGCTCAGTCCTAATAGATTACTTTAGGGGTATCATTAATCTTCTCTTAGCCTCGCAAGTGTAGTCCATTATCATTTTCCACAGAGGTAAAATTTGGTCTCATAGTGTTATTAGCAGCTGTGTAGTGTCATGGTATGTTAAGCTTACAAATCAACTAATGTATTGCTCAAACTGGATCCCAAGGATTGTACTTAATTTTCTCACCTGTAAATGTAAACCACCACCCACACTTAATGCATCTCCTTTTAAAGCAGGGCTATTTTCTGAATGTTTTACTACATGCCTTTCAGTTTAAATAAAAGGTTCTTCATAACATAACTTACTTTAAGATTCCATTTTTTCTTAAACAATGCCAAAATTAAACTATAATCGCTGTAAACTGAGAGCAACATGATGTCTTCTAAAAGTAGTTAAATGAGTGACAATAAATTGGATTAGGTGATGTGGTTTGAAGTAGGTCAGATACAATATAGTAACTGTGAGTCACACAGTCTGCTGGTGTATCTGTGTAGCATACTCTCTTAATAAATGTACAGCAGAGAGACTGTCAAGTGTAGTGAGAGTATTAATTAAGTCCATGGCTAAATTAATTCCATTAGACTTTACTGCACTGTTGTTTGGCTTAATTATCCATTTCTGAAGCAGTGCAGTTTTCATGTGCACTTCAAAGTCAGAGAGAGCCTTTTCACAGTAATTACTGGTACTTTCCTAATGCAGGAATCTCGGGATTTTCAGCACAATTAATCTGGCAATCACACTGAAACACAGTGTGATAGCTGATACAAATGATTCTCAAAAAAGAAAAAAAAAATCAATGTGTGGAAACCTGCCAGCTGCTGAAAAAAACATTTACTACTACTATCTGAGATGGGATGAAGGGATTATTGTCAGAGGAATAAATCAATCCCTCCATTTATAACGATAAATCTCCTGTCTGTCTGGTTACCTGCCTGGCCTGGTAATACTCTCGCAGCAGCTGGTCCCTTTGGATGATGGCCTCGGTCCTCTCTTTACGGGCCACGTCTCTCTCCTCACGCACCGTCTCAATGTCCTTGCAGGCCTGGCTCAGCTCCTTCTGGGCCTCGGCCTTGTCCTTAACTTCATGGCAGTATTTCTCCAGCAGCTCGTTCTTTTCACAGATAGCCCGGTCTCTGTCCACAAGTGCTGAGGCCAGCTCCTTCATATCACATAAACATATAAACAATGTGTGATCGACATCAAAACTAAAAAAAAATACTTAGAACTTTCTGAATTTGCATTTTCATTTTGTACTAGGTCTCCCACTTGTCTTTGCCTACTTCTTTGATGTGTTTTTTACGCACCTGTGACAATGGAATTTCTTTTCAGGGGATTAATAAAATCTTATCTCATCTCACTGAACAAAAAGAGGACACTAAAAAACTTCCTGTGACATGAAGAACTGAGGATTATAAAGAATTCTTACAACACATTTTTTACTCATCATGGCCAGTTAAAAGAAAACAAAAAAAAAAAATCAATATGCGTTCCCCATTTTCTTTCTTGGCTGGGCATCTGGCCTTTTTACACCAATGATGACACACGATTACTTTTTGGACAGCTTAAATAAGCTCTGGATGTTGCGTAAATTAATGATCACAGCAGATGTAACCAGCTTAACCACAGTAGATAATTTTCCACGAAATGTAGCCTTATTAATATGAAGCTATGAGCATGTGTTCAATGTGTTTTTCAGAAATGTTCAAACAATCAGAACAGGACTAAATTTCTTTATATGGGACTAAAGGAGCACCTGTTTCAGCTCTTACCTGTCGAAGAGCCTCTAGCTCCTCATTGGCCACCCTTCTCTCTGAGGAAGTGTTCTTCAACTTGGCCTCCGCCATCTCCAGCCCGGTCTGAAGCCTGTCCACCTCTTTGATCACCTGGTCCCGCTCACTCATGATCAGGCGGTACTCGTTGATCACAGAGTCCCGCTCCTCCTTGTATTTCTCACAGTCCTTTAGTGCTTTGAGTTGCTGGGTCTTGAATCGTGTCACCTCCGACTGCAGCCGATCCATCTCTCTCTGCAACTCCTTGTTCTGGGCTGCAGCCTTGGACAATTCTTGCTGTGTGCTGTCAAACCTGTACCAGATAGGGATTGTGTTGCTTAACAAACTTGCAGATTAATATTTTCTATGTTGTGTTAATGTTAAAACATAAATAAGAACACAGACAGGCAGAAAAAGTAAGTGACCAAGCTTACAGTCTTTGCATCATAAAAGGAAAAGTTAAAATGGGAAAGCAACTGCCCATCTGCAAAGCTTCATTTGCCTTGGATTAAGAATGTTTTAAGTACTTGGTCGTGCAGATTTGACCTTGGCATTGAAATCAAGAACTGAGTTTGTAGCAAAGTTTGCTGCTGTTAATCATTAGGCTTTTTTACAGCTGCCAAGTCTGTATATGCAGCTTCTAGCGCTGTTCGTTTGAAGTGTCTGATGTTTCCGGTCTAACCTTCTTATAGATGATGAGTACTGCTGCTGATAGAGGATGGCAGCATCCCTCTGCTTCAGCAGCATGTCCAGCTGTTTCTGTAGACGATGGTTCTCCTCCTCGGTCTGATCCAGGCGACTCAGGTCTGCGTTGTGACCAGCTGTCTTCTCATTGTAGCGCTTCCTCAGAGCTTCGTAGTCACTCTTCATGGCCTCCAATTTGTCCACAGCTGTGTCATACAGCTTGTTGAGGACATCAGATGACCCCTCTCTCATCACCTAGAAATTACATAGTTCAAGTCCCAGATTAAATTAGGAGGTGCACAATTGGACAACTCACATCGAGTGTTTCAGTATAGTTATATAAAAACGAGGTTTGGTCATTCATTTCCATCTGCAGTACAGGTTAACCTAATGTGCAATACCAGTCAAAAGTTTGGACACACCATCCCATTCAGTTGAATGAGAAAGTGTATCCAAACTTTAAACTGGTACTGTAAAGTAAATAAATAAAGAGTGTCCTGGCATAAAAAAACAAGTCATCAACTAAAGCTTTGGCCCCCCACTTTGTGCTGAGGTTTCAGACCTGAGCAATAGTTTAATGGACAAACTGTTGTTTTCAGAAAAGTTGGCTACAACTCTGTTTCTTAGTGCTCGAGACAAAATTCATAAAACATTAAGTAATAAAAGAAACGGCTGAGTGGCCCAGTAGCCAAATGGATAGAGCATGCCACTTAACCGCAATATCCACAGTTCGATTTTAATTGGGGACCATTGTTGCATATCATACCCCCCTTTCTCTATTTTTTCCATTTCCTGTATGCCTCTACACTAGCAGCTCTACAATAAAAAGGAGAGAGAAAGAGTGTGAACAAAAAGCTGATTCAAACAAGACCAGACCAATCCTACACATACACACATATCCTTTTAAAATAGTGATTTATTATAGTATAAAATTCAAATTATGGACAATGCACCAAAAAAACTAAAAGGACAAACCAGGACGAGTTTCACATAAGAGGAAATGCGTAGTTAGCCATTGGCAACTTCAACTTCACTATAAAGATCAACTTTGGACTGACATCACTGAGCTAATTTGATTCCTAATTTGACTAAAGCTGAACAGTATTTTACCTAATGGTGACATGAGCTCTGGATACAATGAGGCCCCTCTTTTCAAAGAGCCATATAAGACATTGCCCTTGGTTATGTAATTTAATGATCTGACCTTCTTGACTGTACCAAGGCTGAAAACATGTCAGGCAGAGCAAAAGTAAAAGACACAGGTTAAGTCCTCATCTAATTTAGAAGATTTTTTTGATCGATGCAAGACATGGGAGGACCACACTGTCTGACCCGATTTCTCTGAACGATGTCATCCTCCTTTAAGTAATGGTCACCGAGAGAGAAATAAATTGATTTCTGTCTCAAATGTCAAGATCCAAATGATTGCATCTCAAGGGCATCCAGAAATGGAAATGAGTGTCTCAGTACTAGTGTGTGCAAACAGTATGGATCTTTCTATCTTTGTGAATGCATCTGTATTCACATCTGTAGGTGTGTGAGCATAAATGTTGATGGAATTGCAAGTACCTGCTGGTGCAGCATCCTCATGTCAGTCACTTCTCTCTGGTCGTCATCGTGTAGCCTCCGCAGCTCCTCGCAGGCCTGCTTCATGTGGTTGTGCTCCCTGACCAGCTGGATGTTGTCTTGTCTCACCGCCTCCAGCTCCTCTTTCAGTTGGGTGTGCTCGCTCGCCAGGCGGCTGTGCAGCGTACTGAAGAGATACCACAGCAAGTACCATCTGACTTCGAGCACTGCCAACCATGCTTAAAATCAGCATTATAGCTCTTGTAGTCAAGCAATAAATATAATTGAGCCAACTAAGAAGAATCTACCGTGTAGTCGAAGCCTGATGTAACCTTTTCCTCTGAACGACATGGCTCCAAAATGTACTAAACTGCTTAATTTATGATGAACATGATCACTTCAGTCTGTTTCGAGTCGATCACACATACATTCATGAACCATGAATACTTGCTAAATGTGTTTTAATCAGCTACTGAAAATACTTAATTTGTCCTGTTTGAATAATGATTCCTAATAGAGCTGCAGCAATTAATCCATTAGTTGTTGGCTATTAAATGAATTGCCAACTACTTTGATAATCAAATAATTCTTAAGTCATTTGAAGAGGAAAATGTCCAAGTCATCATAACAATAAGAAGAAAATGTCCAAATGCAAATGATTGCATCTTCTCAAATGTGTATATTTTTTGTTTATTGAGTCCTCCATGATAATAAACTGAATATATTTGGGATGTGGACTGTTGACTGGGACAATGACACCTTGAGCCGTGGGAAACAGTGATTGACATTGTTCCCTATTTTCTGACATTTTATTGCCCAAACAACTAACTGATTAACCAAGAGAAAAATACAGGCATAAATTAAAATAATAACAATTATTTCTACAAGATTTATGTCTATCAGTGGGCTTGGGGCTGACTGCCACACACTGTAGTGACATTTGAAAGTATAGAAAGATGGATTAATGGATTATATGTTTTGGTCTATTCATGGGCTTTACTGACAACAACCAAAATATTGAATAATGTCAGCCTCATCTTCTCAGAGATTAGATTGTGAACTTTCTCACTTGCCCTGACATACAGTACTTAGCCACTGTAGAATAAAATAATGCCATGATGATACCAATTATTTATGCCTTGAGCGTGATATTTGATCTCAATACCACAATCAAGGCTCTTCATGCTAATTATAAGAATAATTAAAGTAAGTAAAAACATCATATTATGTAATAGTGATTAACATGTAACTGTACAAACATGAATGACTAAGAGGACAAACACAATCCTCCATGATTACTGAGTGTTAATGCTAGCCTAAGTGTTAAGTGACTAATTGATCTGCTCATCGATCTGGAATGAATGTGATTTAAACGACTTCCCATTCACAGAGGATGATGTTTAGTGTGAATGGAAAAGTGCAGAGAAGGACAGGACAGTAATAAATAAAGACTTTCTCTGGTGTGCAAACAGAGCCCAGAAGGAGAGGTTTAAACATGGCAATAATCCTTCATCTGTCTGTTTGCATTGGGGCCAGATGTTGGTTCCCTACACTTTGGAGACAGTATGGCATCATTAAATCACACAAATGGACCAGCCTCCCCTTCACGACAACTCAGCACAGCTTATTTCATGGAAAAACAAATGCTCTGTTCGTAGCATTATCCTCATGGCACAGATGCCGTGCCATGCACACAGGGTTCAGATGATGATTACAGAGCATGGTTTGGCATGAACTCTTCAAGAAGGGTATTACTTATAGAGAAGTAATTCAGTCTTTGGTCTCAACCTTTGGTTTAAAAAGATGACTAAGGATTTATGCGGTTATGATGACAATAAAAACAGTCTTTTTTTTAAAACAATCACAAAGATGAAATTAAATTGATGAGGGGCTGCAAGGATTTTTTTCAGGGCTTAACTCATCAGCTTTTGGACTGGTATAAAGGCTTCATCCCTATTACTCTAACAAAAATAAAATCTGTTCTGTGCAATCTGCTGTGAATATGTCAGAGGAGAAACTGAATACCAGCTAAAACCCTGCCGGCTGGCCGAGTATGCATACAGCACAAATGCACCGCCTGTTTAAAAATTTACAAAGATCCTGTAGTGGGCTTTCTACTCACTGATAGAAGTCTGCTTTCTTCACAGCTTCCTCACACCTCTTCAGGGTGGTGCTGTGCTGGTTCTGCAGGGATTGCAGGTCTGCCATCGCCTTCATGCACTGCAGCTTCAGACGCTCATAGTCATGACCTGCTTTTGAGTTTGGTCTGTTTCACAAAGAGGGAAGAACAGAGTCGACATAGCAATGCATCAAAATCAAGTTTTAAGATGCCACATGGGAGGACAACAGAAGTATGAGCAAGATAAACATCATACAAACTTTATGCTTACCCCTTGTTTTAAAGAGTTGAGCCAAAACAATTTTGCATCACGCAATACCTTCGCTCACTTGGATTTTTTGTTGCTTTAAAGCTGAACAAGGCAAAATGCCTCTATTCACAGAGCGCAGGTACACACAGGATCACCACGCCTTTCTGTCAATGTTTGTTTTGGAAAACAGGCAGTTAGGTGCATGAGATCAGAACAGTACCTGCAGTCATCGAAGGTGGTTCCGGGTGAAGACAGCGCCAGACGTTTGCGTAATTCATCCCGCTCACGGGTCACATGTCGAAGCTGTAACAGAACGGTCTCCATCTTCTCTTGCACCTGGTGGCTGTCCATGTGGGCGGGTGGAGGGGAGGAGGCTGGACCAGGCGTACCTGTGGGAGTTAGTATGTCACTGGTGGCATGTGCCATTCACAGAGCTCAAATGATGGAGATGATGCGTGCAGCTTCATCCATATCTTGAAAATGCCCACATAAGGGCAAGTGTATAGCTCATGTGTACTTAATAAAACTGTGTAGTCTTGGTTTTTCAGCTTTATACTGAAAACTTGCAAACTCAAACACCAAAAGGAATACTTGAACTCATAAAAAGGTTAACAGTCCAATCTAATCAAGGAGCAAAGACGAAACTTACATGGTGTAAATATTAACTAATCAAAAGGTGAGAGTCCTTTGTTGTAGCCGCTGTCCAAACATGTATATATATTTAGTTAACAAGTACAACTGTAACCATCATCTTACTGTATCATTTTATCATTGCTGGCATTTGAGCAGCCAAAATGAGTTTAATATTCAACCTCAACCTCGCTGTTGTACTCATTAACCTCAGTACGTGTGAATATAGTACGCAGAAATTCCCCCACTGATAAAAATCAAAGGTCTGTTTCTCATTCAGTGGCATAGACTAGACTAGTCAAATCCTCTCTGGCTCAGACAATGACCAAATGAAACAGGTCTATGAGCGTGTGTGTGTTGAGTGTTTCTAAATCCTTGTCACATCTGTGTAATCACATGCATGTGCTCAGAGTCTAAACAGGGAGCGACCAGTGACTATTATAAAACAGTGGTTGTTCCTTCAAAACAGTCATTGTGTTCTTTTCCAGGAAGATGTTTTTCTGTGACATTACTACACCTGACAGTTGTGTATCGCCCTGAGTGTCACACTCACCTAAGCTGCTGAGAGAGCTGCTGCTTTCGGAGTCCGACGGCATGGTGGACAAGACGCTGTAAGTGGACCCTGTGAGGTGAACAAAACATTAAAGTCAGCTCTGAGTGTACTCGACCATGTCTGCATTAAAGTCAGATGATTATCTCCAGCATTGTATGGTACATCAAGGCCCTGCATCTTGGGTTACATTCAGGGGCCTTTACTGAAAAAAGGCCAGCTGGAGGCATAATAAGGTGGGACTTTCCCCAACTTGGGATGACGGGCCTGTGGGCTGACAGCAGAGTGTGGCTAATTATCAGTTGGGCAGGGAGCTTGAATACTGACTAGCCCGGGCCCCAAAGAAGCTGCAGCCTCAGAGCTTCTCCTTTTATCTCCTCTGACAACATCACACAGTCCCCCCTGTGAAAGCCCCTTCTTTTATAGCCTACAGTGATTCATAATTAACTGTACAGAAAAGAAGCCTAAGAACAATACTGTAAGCATTACGGAGACGATCGTGTTATTTGGAAAAACCAACACTAAAAGTAGTTCTTGAGGAGCATCTAAAAGCCTGAAACTAACAATTGATATCATTAGCAAATTTGTTAAGACAAATATTCGATTAAAGCCAATATGTGTAGAATTCTCATGTGTCTTTAGTGTTATTATGAGGCATACGTTTTTGTTTGTGGAAAAATGAGAGGACAACAGTGAAAATGTGTGCAATTTATGGGTAGTGACATACACTGCTGTCAACCACTGTTTTTTTCATCCTACTAGAGCCCGCCAAAGTCAGAAATAGAGCTAAACCAACAACGGCTTCCTGCAAATTCATGGTTCATACAGTATGTCAGCAGAAATTTGAAATACATGAGAAATGTCAAAGAGGTCAATTAAAACAACATAGCTGCAACTGAGGATTGTTTTAATTTCTGATTACTCAACAAAAATTATTTGATTATTTATTTATTCTAAATTCCCATCACGATTTCCTAAAGTGAAGCATGATGCCATCAAATGTCTTGTTTTGTTTGACCAACTGTTACCCAAAATTGGTCAGCTGTCTATCACATAAGACAGAAAAACAGCAAACCTGGAGAAAGAAACTGGAACAAGGTAATAATTGGAATTTTTGCTTGAAAAGTTATGTCAACAATTTATCAGTTATTAAAACAGTTTAGATTCATTTTCTATAGGTCAACTTAGGGCTGGGCCATTAATCGACATTTAGAAACTCTAATCGACTTAATGTTGTTCATGTCAATTAATTGCGGTGTTCACTGTTGCCATGACAGTAAAGGTTGCATATCTTTAAGGAATTTGAAAACTTGTCTCCAGTGATCATTTTAACCCAAATCATAATCTTATCATAGTTCTAATCAAGTGGGTTTTGTGCCTAAACTAGACATTAACTACAGCGTCACACCTTAAAACATCATTATTTTCACTCCCTAAAGATACTCATGTGCGAAAATATCACAAAATATTGTGTGAGGGCAGCAGTGTAAAATACAAAACAAAAGAAACTGTGAAAACACATAATTGTTCATCAAGGGTGGAGATAATCGTTCATTAATTGTAATCGAGGTTAAAAGTTCAATTAATCGTGTTTTTTTTGCCTTAATCGCCCAGCCCTAGGTCAACTAGTGTCATAAACAGTGTAGTTTATTCACTGGAAAGCACCGACAAATGTATTCTCCAACTTCGAAAAGTCGGACATATCAAATGGGAGTCCTTGTCACAAATGTCTGTTAAGTAGTGATGTGAAAAATAACAATTGACTGATGTACCATTAGTAGATATATTAAATTCTCAAATATTGATATTGCCTTCAAAACGTTAGTATTGATTGGATTGTCCGACATTTTCAACACAGCCTTCACAAAGTGGATAGAATCGTTTTATCCATAAAATGTCAAAACAATAACATTTTAATCTGATTAAAACCCGTTCAAAACCCAAAGATATTATTTATGATAGTATATGACACTTATGTAAAATGAAAAGCAGGTGGAATCACCAAGTATTTGGCATTTTTGCTTGACTTTAACAATTAATAGATTATCAAAATTGTTGATTTTTGTTTTGTAGGTTAAATTGTTTCAACACTGTTTATTCTTTTTTATCAAATGTGAATCCAATAACATATTTCACCGTGAAAGTTTGTAATAAAAAGTCATTTTAATCATGTTTGAGATGTTCATAACAGACTCTACGTCTTGATCAAACAGTCAGCAGTGCACAGAGGTCTAACTTGGCTGTGGGACGAGCAGCTTATGGTTTGGTTAAATCAGCAACTTCCACCCCTGATGTAAAGTCTAGTGCTCGACTCGGTGCGGGAGCATGACAAACGATTCTGTTTACCCACGTCCCAGTACTCTAAATCAATCCCTGGCTGGCTGAGCTCCCACTAGCTAAAGGAGACTATGAGTTTGATTAAGACTGGAAGGAACCCAGCGAACATGGCTCACCCCTTTTTCCCAGCAAAGGACTGAAAGAAAGAAAAGAAAAAAAGACTGATGTGCCTCAGGAACCGTGGCATCCCATGGATCAAGCTCTCTTTGTTCTCGTTCTAGCTTAAGTTTCCCATGACTCTGTTTGAGCTGAGAGTGTCTCAATGGGCAAGGTTCACTGTGTCATAGCCCACTCACTTTTCTGCTCTGTGGAAGTCATGTGACCTGGACCTCGTTCAGTCTGACCCCCACCAATCAAGTATCTCATTTAGGTTGATCTCTTTTCTACAGTCACAACTTGGTGCTCTTTGGAACTTTTTCTGATCTGACCTAAAGTACCAGTCTTAAGTTTGGACACACTTTCTTATTCAAGAGAACGGGAAGTTGTCCAAACTTTTGACTGATACTGTACCTAAGATATCAACAAGCACAAGACTTAAAGGGGGGAAACTAGCTATTGTTGTAGAGTTTTGACTACAGTGGAACAATATCTCAAAGCTGAAATGCTGATATCATGTAAAAGAAATCACAGCTTGTACTCTGTACTCTTTCTGGAGTGGTTCAGAGTATAGCTTTGAACATTTAGCTTCTTAAGTTTACAATTAAGTAGGCAACATCATTCAAGTGCCAAGACGCAATGACCCTTTAAGCCAAAATTCAATCTACAGCAAAGATCACGCAAGTAAAGTCGCATTACCTTGTTGTTATTCGGAATCCAATCTGTCAATTATTGCCTTGATTAGATAAGTCATTTCCTCTATAACATGTCAGAAAATTGTGAAAAATAACCATCTCTGTTTCTCAAAGCCCAACATAAATGTCTTGAGCGACAGCCAATAACTGAAATATATACAGTTTGCTATTATCTATTGAAATCTACTAAATAAAGCATAATGCTGCTCAATAATAGTATGAACCCCCGACAAAAACTTTGATTTTGCTTCCATGACCTAATGTTCATGGAAGAATCCTCCAATTTCTCTAAAAATCAAGAATGAAAGAAATAACAGCACAGCAACATCTTGTCTTATTTTGCAGTGACACAGCACAAACGAGAACACGTCAGCCACGATACACACCCTTATGAGATGCTGCTGTCTTATTACTCTTCAGCAGGAGGTGAGAGCAATCTGTAAACAAAAAGGTCTCTGCTGTCAAACCCTGAAGCTATGGTTATATATAAACTACAGACTATCTCTGTTTATTAAAAACAAAACAAAAAAACACACATCACCCGAGAGATACACCTATATGCATGAATCATATTTGCGTCACAGTGAAGTTCTTCAAGTTAACATTTCATAAGCTTAATTTAGCATCTCTCTGTTGTTGACATGTAATTAGGGTGTAACTGCTGTGGTTAACTAACAAAGCCCTTTCTTTTTTTTTATTACTACATTGTTTGGAGTTAAAAAATGCTCTCTTACCCTCTGGGATTTTGGGTAACTTGTGAGCACAATAATGCTGCTGAGGGTGCATATTGTTTAGAAACCTGGGCTGTAACAAGTTACGGTTTTCCTCGGGAAAGGCCCTTCTTTAGGCTGTGCAGTGGAGGAACCTGTCTGCCCAGTAGCAAAAAGAAGCTCAACCCATTTGCGTCCTGTGTGACTACCAACAGAGAGCTGCAGATGAGTAAGACCAGCCAAGAACATGTTCATGTACTCTTCAGCAGCAGAAAGCATATCAGTGCTCAGCTTTTAGGCAATGGTGAAATGCAGCGAAAAATTGAAAAAGCTTAGAAAAATAGACTCACTCTGCAGCTTCAGTTCTCTTATGAATAATGAGAACAGAATAAATGCATAATTAAGACTTCACCATTCAGCTCACTGACTGCAACACCATAGCAAAGAGTGAACAAAGTAACAAGCAATGCAAATATTCCTTTTGAAGTGCAAAGATGAATTAGAGGTACTGATAAAGGACCATGTACCAGTGTGCAGACATTACATCTGATGAATATTATGTACTGTATACATACTACATATGAATGAAGTAAGTGATACTGAAAAGTTCTGGGATATAGATCATGACCAGTTTGGTTTACACAGACTTTGATGACGAATTTATTAGCATCATAGAAACACCTGCTGTATTTATGTAGCTTTAGGATTTAGTTGTGAGTGGGAAAAGATGCATTTTTATGAGCAAGCAGGAGCAAATTAGCCTCATTTTACACTGCATGCACAGCAAAGAGGAGTAACATCATTTCAAAAGATGTGTAGAGCTGCAACAATTAATCGATCATCAGATAATTAAAAGGCAACTATTTTGATAACCAAATAATCATTTAAGTAACATCTGCAGGTCGCAGCTTATCAAATGTGAGAATTTGAAGCTTCTTTGTGTTCTTTTGTGTGTTGAGATCACAACAACACAATATTTGAAGACGTCACTTTTGGCTGAAAGAAATGGTAACATGCATTTTATGGACAAAATGATTAACTAACTAATCAAGAAGATAATCAGATAATGGCAGATAATGTTTTTTTTCCAGCCCTAGAGATATGTTATATTGTAACAAGATGTTGTTTGTTTTCATGTGAGAAACAAAATCACTGCTGTCAAGTTAAATTAGATGAGGGTGAAATAATAAACGCTTGTGTTAAAGCAGCAAATGTAATGTGTAATATGACTGTTTTTCAATGTAGTGCTATGTCATAACTGTGTGTTTTTCGAAAGTATGTATGCCATGTATGGATCATGTCTCAGATTGCCATTTTCTTCTTAAGTGTGTAAATTACTATAAATACTGTATGTTGGTTTGTGTTGTGTGCACAAAACCTAACAATTAAGTTCATCTTAATCTGACTGTAGCGCTGCAAAAAAAGGTGTTGGCACAGCACCAGAATCTTTTTATGTTACAGTACAATAAGATTAAGATGCACAATTGCTTTGAGACACAAATGACACTGACATCGCTCATTCTCCAACACATCACAGTAAGTCACTGCCTTGTGTGCATTAACACACATTCAATTCTTCACTCATTCATTTGACTTTGACAGTGGGTTATTGATTTACACACACAACTTCTGGCAGCCCTGCCTGTCACTACATTGATTGTTTTAGTCTTTTTAGGTCCATTAAATACTCTCACAAAAGCCTAACAGGCTGTGCTTTTAGTGAAATGGCAAAAGGAAACAAGCACAGTAGTGTGAGTGTAGGCTAAATAAGCATCAGGTCACATGATTGTGCAGCCCTCTCCCTCTCTTTATACTTGCCCAAAGGAAAAGTCATGCCCTTCATCAAGTTGTCATATTGTCAATAGCCCTGATGTTAGATAGATAGATCATGGTCAGAGCTGGATCGAAAACAGTTTGCATCATAACCAAAATACAGGACACTAACCACGCTATGCATCACTGTAATAAGCTTCCACTGTAATCTGCTTGTACACATGCAAGTTGCCCTCTCCCTTCACTACGATGGATGTTTTCATAACTATAAACTAATGAACAATTGGATTTATTCTCACCAGTTGTATGATCCACTGGTCCGGTGCCATCCAGCAGCACAGAGTGCAGGTGAGGGTGGGTCTTCTCCAGAGCCGTGCAAAACTCTGCAAAATGGTCCTTGTCCTTACTTATCAGTATCTTCAAGAGGAGGTCCACTTTTTCCGAGTTGGTGGAGCAGTTGTGTCCCAGCTCGTAGCGTTCAGACTGGCTGAGGGTCCCGCCGTGAGTCAAAACATCCACGAGTTGACCCGCATCTGTTATCGACTCCACCAAGTTCTGGTAACATTTCTCCAGCAACTCTTTATGCTTGGGCTCCATCTCCTCCTCCTCCTCCTGCTGCTGCTCCTGCTCGCTCCCCTTTCGGGCTTAACGAAACCAGTGTCGGGACAAATCCAGCTTCTTAATCTTTCTGGTAGTCAAAACTTCACTTAGGGGGGGGGGACTATTTTCGCGAGTCAATGTAACTATCCCGCTCGGCCCAGTTGGGACGGTTCTCAACCCGAATTGGAGCATACACAAGAAGTAGCCATATTTGTTGCCCAAGGCTGTTGACTGCACGAAGATGACAACACATTTTCCCAACCGCGGCTCCGTCTTTCCCGAGTGAAAAAAGAAAGAAAGAAAGAAGGAAAGAAAGAAAGAAAGACGTCTCTGCCTCTTTAAGCTCCGCTCTGCCTACGCTACGAAGACTTTAACGTCTCCAAATCAAGTTCTTTCGACATGTTGGAAAGTGTAAAAACTCTTCCAAGAGCTCTCTCTGTGTGGCTACAAACTCCGCCATGTCTCACCGTGCGAGCAGCTGCAGCCCTCTGCCAATCATATTTCCGTGCTGTGGACATTTAAGGTAACCGTAGGCGGGGCTTAGTTTAGACGCACCTGGCTCCCCGCCGCTCTCGTTTTCATTTCGAAGAATATTATGAGATGTAATGTCTCCAAAATATTCTTTAATCATGGGGTTAAGTTGTCTATGTTTTCCGGAATTTTCCTACTTTACATACCCCCCCCCCCCCCCTTCTTATGTCGACTTAATAACATTGCTACTGTTTGTAAGGAATAGCCTATTGAGAAACCACTACGAAGTTCTGATGTTCGAGTCCCCCTAAACACAACACCACCCCTTAAAATTAATAAAGTACTTAAGAAGTAACAAAAATATATTTGTGTCATTATTTGGAGTTTTCTTAATATTTTTTTCTTTCAATATGATATTGCTTTAAATTTAATTTAGAAAAAAATGTGTTGAATTATTATTATTTAATTTCATTGGAATAAACGTGATTCGATTGAAGTAAATTCAAACGTTTTTGTTAGGTTTTTGAACATTCTCATACAAGTTTTCACCCAAAACACACACAAATACAGTGACAATCAGAAGAAGACTAACACTTGTGAGCTAGGCCTACTGAATAATCATCTTGACACTTGATCACCTGATCTCAGAATACATTTAAATAATAATGTTATATAATAATTTGGTTATGAGAACAAGGGTATGATTCCAAAAAGTTGTGGTTATCAGCTAAATATATTTACATAGTAGTCCAGAAATGGTTCCAATAATCATTCAAATGTATTAACTGGGCCCTGGGTAGTGTTGCTTTTCCAATTTATCCAGCCAGTGGCTATGTCAATTCAAAAGGAAGTTTAAAAATTCTGCCTGTAAAATACTGCCCATGACATGAGTAAGGTCAGTAATGGTAGTTAGTAAACTGTTCGCTAACCTTCCAAACTCCAAGACAAAATACAAAGGATATTGCCTTAGGGTCTTGAATAGTAGCTTCCCTGATGGGAAATTCTCAATATTATATATATTTACCTATATTATCTAAATCTCACATTCTTGCTATTTTTGTTCCAAAGTGTGTTTGTGGTTGACAACATTATTCACCATCTTGTTATGCATCTGTATGCAATAAGATGTAACATACAGTACCAGTCAAAGGTTTTGACACTTATTCAGTATATGCTATTGTTTATGCAATATGTTTTAACTTGTGTTTTTGACTGTCATCCATTAAAACAGTGGTTTCCAAACCTAGGGGTTGGTACCAAAAAACATAGATCAGGAGAGTCACAGGATAATTAAAAGGATACGAAAGAGAAAATCCCTGTTATACAAGATTATATTTATTTTTTCTGACTTTTCTCTAATACTGGACACATTTACATCCCCATATATCTGAATATCCTAAAGAAAACATTTGCTTAAACTAATCCTTTATTATTGGTTAATCTGTTGGAAACTTATAGCAAAACTAATACATAACCTTTAGGGTTATTTAAGGGGTCACAAGCCTAAAAGTTTGGGTTCTGTGCTCTAAAATCATATATTGATTTTATGTGGTCTTCTTAACATGTCAGTCTAATGATTGCAATGATAAACTCAGTGTTTTATTATCTTTATGACTGGCTGACTGAAGTTATGTTACTTATTAATTATGAAATAATTTGGTATTGTAGGACATTTTTTTTAGAGGTATCATACCATGTTGCCTGTTTAAGTATTTTTGCAACACACTATTTTTCTAAATAAACATTTGCACAAAAACTGTACATGTCCTTATAAAAAAATACAGTGTTTTCTTTCAGATGGTGCTCCTATACTGTAAGTGTAAAATGGATTTACACCAGCAGTGTATCGCCATCGGTTATTACGTTGAGAAGTTGTGTAAGTATTAGAGCATAACAAATCATGCATTTATCGATGTGGGCTTTGCTTCCCAAATCCTGATCTGTTCAGTAAACCCAGTTATTGTTACTGCACATTCATTATGCACTATTCAATAGCCTTTCATTTCATTTTGAGGCAAATCCAATAGCATTCATCCTGTGATTTGATCTCTCTTCTTTTAGAGGAGATTGTATACCTCCAGATCATATAGTTGTCTATTTTCATCTGGATTGTCCCATGACACATCTGCCCTGCTCTGTGAGCTTTCTTCTGCTCCACATAATCCATCGGATCTCAAAGGAGGCAGACATCACGTAAGACTGAAATCCTTAAGAAACAAATTATCTAAAAGGAGACAATAAAATCATATATAAGATTATCTATATGTGCTTATCTGCATAGACACAGCTGGACTGTAGTGATGCTGAATGTGGAAATCTACTTTGAGCTCATTTACCATAATTGTCCTCTACATTATTAAAGGGCTTCAGTGTGTATCCTTTAGGAAGATTGTGACTCTCATCTGGAGCTAGCTGGCACATAAAGGGCCTGGCTTTAAAGCTTAATACTGTACACAGTGTGCCTATACATTTCCCCACCTAAGTTTAAAACAGCTTTAACAATGTAAGTGGTTATGTAACAGCTAAACTAATTTCTTTTCCCTGCAGGGGAAAACTAGTTGGAATGTTGAGGAATTATGTAAATTACTAAAACCATCATACTAACTTGAAATGCTGACGGTTACACCCTTTAAACCTTAAAATCAAAATGCAGTTGTTGAGAGTTGAACACATTAAGTGGAAGTGAAAGAGTAATGCACACTCATCTGGCAGATAGTCTGCTGCTCTTCTTCAAAGCCTCTTTAGCTGGACGTATACAGATTGTACCACAAATAAATGGAACAGGTTGGACAGGTTTTATTCTCCTATTTTGTCAAATATCAGAGGATGAACCTCAAGCCGTGCAAGCTACAGCTCTGCAGGCTGGATAGTGATATCTGCTGCTACATCTCATTATGTGTTGTTCATCTAATCCTCGGGTTTGTAATTTGCTTATATGCACTCATGAAGTTTAAAGCTGGATTATGTCCCCGGCAACCAAATGTCACTTAACCTCACATTCCTCATTGGATGGCTACAGAAAATCCAGTGCAAATCAACAATTTGGTCAATACTCGCTTTTACTGATTGTTGATGTGACAGTATTAAAAAGTTGGGTGATGGCGATGTGAGTTAAGGTAAACTGTGGACTAATCTCAATAGATTCACAGAATTGGATTTTTTGGAAGATGAAACATTTTTGGAATGTTTCATATTCCTGTGAACCTTTTATGGGACAGTGTTGATTTATCTGTCAAAATGCTCTGGGTATTTTTTTATTTTTGTCCTTTGTTTATGGCAGTACCATATCCACTAAGTACAAAAATATACTCATAAATAATTAATTATCTAGGCATTCATGGATGTAAAAGCATGAAATCCAAACATACCTCTCAAGTAAAAAAAACCCATTTTGGATCACATTTTCTGACATCACCAATTTTAAGAAGTTTGTGCAACTTTTTAAGTTTAATAGTAAAATCATTTTAACTGTCATTTACTTTATGGAGAGAGACAGCGCCAGGGGTGTGATGGGAAGTGTGAGGGCCAAGAGCTAATCAAAGGCTGACCTTCACAGCTCCTGTCTCCTGATGACGCAGTTAGATACTATTGATTGACACAACTTCCACACGCACGTGTCTTCAGTAAGACAGTGCAACCCGGCATGTGTGTATGTAAGTGTGATCAAGTCAAAGAAAAGGGTGCAGCGTCCTGCTATCGCATTCATGTGTTAATAATTAAAGCACTTTGTCTAGAAATAAAGATCAGGGAAGTGTTCTGTCTCTAAAAGTGAAAGCCAGCCAAATGGGAGGCCCCCCTGATTTCCTTTTGACCCATATATTTCAGGATGTATCACAGCAAACAATCCGCACTAGCGAGAAAACACACAAATATTTACATCAAATATTCATCCCTCTTTGCCCTCAGGCCTGGTGGAAGCTTTTCATTTTAAGAGTGTATATGAGAAATAGCGAAGTGATAAAGGTGGACCAAAAGTGAGGCTCAGTAGAGTCAATTGTCTCCCCATCACATTCCCTCTGAGGCAGCACTTTGAGGCCAGGGAGCACAACAGAAAGAAGACTTAAGGACATCCGTGTCTCCAATATGTACACTATTTATAGCGTTGAAAACAGCTCTCTGTGCCATAATCGCCCGTGCTGCAAAGCAAATCTGAACATTTTCTCCCCTCTCACATTACACAGCAAAGCACACACACACATACACAGTAATTACTTATATAAGGCACATTACTTGCACCTTTAAGCAGAACATGCAGCTCATGATGCTCTGAAGAAGAGGGTGGGGCCAGGGGATGGGAGTGGGGGTATTGACTCACCCCTCGAAATACAGACCAAGGTGGTGAAAGCGATACTGGCTTTGAAATGCAAATTGCTCATTGTGTGCTGGCTTACAGAGGAAAATCCACAGTCAATGTTTCATGCAAACACATGATCCCATTTCACAAATATGGATCAAAAGACAAAAGACAAAATGTTTTTTTTTTATTGAAATGAGAAGTGGCTTAATGGAAGTCTCAGGAGACATTGGGACGATCAAATGGCACAATTTTAGAAAACTGAAAAAGACCTCCATTGAATTTCAAGCATTATTATGTTACAAGACCTATGGCAAAGTAGAGTTAGTGCAACAGATACTCTAAATCAGCAGGAAAAACAATCACACATACAAATGATATGACACTTCATGTGAACCGAGAGCCCTCTGCTGGTAGGAACACATACAAACCAGAGAGGAGTATTGACAGAAAATGTAAACAAAATGGAGAAAAACTATTTATGGATTATATTTCTACAGCTGTACTATTATCAGTATAGATTGTTTGCAAGATAAACCACAAGATAAACACTGGACTCTAAAAAGTTTACACAGCAGCCCTGACAAAAGGCACATTATCTGTCCTTAAAACTTTGGCTTTTAAACATTCAGTGAAAGGTAACATTGTCTGTAGATAGTTTGTTTTGTAAAGCTGATATAAAGTGAATACATAATTACACTTACAAGCAGGAGTATAACTCTGGTTAGTTGGCAAGGATGGACAATTCATGGACACTTCATACTCCAACTGAAATATTACTTGTAATTATGACCAGTTACACAAGCATCAAATGATCCCTCTATTCTGTGAGACATTTGGTTATAGTTGATTGCCTAAACCTTGCATAGTCACACACATAGTTTTTCATATACTTACTTGAACATAAAAATAATAAAATGTAAAAACAAAGTAATGCCTAATGCTTTCTCCTATTTAGATATACTTTATATATTAGACTAAACACTCATCCTGGTTTGCATCTTTTGTTTCCCCAATTTAATCATAATACAAACAGAAGCAGACTTGAGATAAACATTGTGGCTGACATTTTTAATATTAGTGGTTAGAATAGTAGTATGATGGCATTTTCACCCAATTTTCTTTCTTTCTTTCTTTCTTACCCAATAATAATAAAGCAATCAACTGTATCTTTAAAAAAAATCTTCATTTTTAAATATACTATATTTATATTTTCTCTATATTTGATATCTGCCAATCACATACTACAATAAAGTGGTAAAAAATTAGAATGATCTGAATTAAACAAAAGTATTTATTGATAGTTACATGGAAATTAGCTTTAACTGCATGCTGATATAAGTTCTTATACGATTGTTTCAATCTGGACATATATATTGTCCATATGAGAGGTAATCTTCCTTGGCTTTTAGTCACTACCTCCACACAGCTTCAACAGCAGTTTCTTGTAATCCCCGGAGGTATCACTCTGACAAACAAAGCAACATCAATATGAATTTCAAATGATCTCACAAATTTATTACAAAAAGAGAAAAACAGTTATTGAAACTATACGACAAATGGGACTTACTGAGATGTCGTTGTACAGTGATTTTCCGTAGGCCCTCACATACTCCTGTCTGATGTCCAACATATCAGTCTCAGAGCGGGACACCATGATGCGGATCAGGGTTTGGTCCTTGGTGCCCGCTCCCTGTCAACACACCACAATGTGACGCTTAATTGACTGCTTCATAAATGATCTCCTCTCCCTCCACAACAACTTCAGAGCAGCAAACAATTGGTTCATGTTGATGAGAATAAATGTGATGGTAAACAACAGGTGTACCTTCATGGCCTTGTGCAGCCTTTCTGCAAAGAAGGCAGGGCTGTTCTTGATGCATTTCACTAGGAAATAGAAGCAGATGTTAATGTTGGTCACTGTAACTAAATGAATGTCTTCAAAACATACAGAGAAAGATACACTGCCATGAAAAAGTATCTATCCTCCTCCTGATTTTTATTTCTCTTTATTTATTGAAGCAAATAAAAATAACAATTAACCCTAAGCCAACACCTGTATTGCCTGTGTGAAAAAGTAATTGCGCCCTTATCTTAATAGCTGGTTGTGCCACCTTGAGCGGTAACAACGGTAACCAAATGTTTCCCATAACTGGAGACCCGTCTTTCACATTGCTATGGTAGAATTTTGCAGAATCCAGCTACATTATAGGTTTTTTTTAGCATGAACCGTGTGTTTAAGGTCCAAACTTTATTTATTTATTCATTTTTAAACCATTCTTAAGTGAACTTGGTCTTATGCTTTGGATCATTATTTGCTGCATAACCCAGTTGCACTTGAGTTTTTAATCACGGACTGATGACAAGACATTGTTCCTCAGGATTTTCTGGCAGAAAGCAGAATTCATGTTTCCCTCAATTAAGGCAAGTCACACAAGTCACACGAGAAGAGGCATAGCTTCTCCACACCATCAAACTATGACTACTGAGCTTGACCGTATATATGATGTTCTTATTGTGGATGCTGTGTTTTGTTTATGCCAGTAATGGGATCTCTGTCTTCTAAATAGCTCCACTTTCAACCTTTATAATAGGTTGTCCATTTAATAGAGTGGGAAGGTTAACCACAGTTTTCTCCATTTGGAGATGAGGTTCTTGAGTGTCCCAGAGCCTTAGAAACAGCCCTTCTCAGACTGATGTATTTCAATCTAATGTATTTCTTCTTCATCACATCTGGATTTTCCTTTGATTGTAGCATGGTGTGCTGCTTGTTGAGACCTTATAGCCAACATTACATTGCTTAAAAAGTTCTATTTAGGTGAGATTTAGCAGGGGTGGCAGTAATCAGGCCTGGGTTTGGTCAAATATCAGTTAAGTTTGGTAAAGTAGTGGATTTACTAACTACATAAAATGATCATTTAGGAGAAATCAGGACTTCTTCACAGCACTGTATAAAGTTGAGGTAAATGTAAAAGTTTAAATGCTGACTGGACGAGACAGCATGTGATTCTAATGTACATTCAAATTGAATGCAGCCCAACAGTGAATACACTAGAGAAAGAGAGTTAACTATTTTCATCACACCGTAACTTCCTTAGCTGTAGTTTATTGATAATGAAACATCCACCAATAACATTTTGAGCTACCTGCTCTTCTTCAGACTAAACTATATACAGTATATACAGTCATAGATCATAGGCTCTGGTCAAATGACAGTCTGAAGAAGAGCATGTAGCTCAAACATCACTGTTGGGTGCCTCAACATCTACTAACTGCATCTAGGGAGCTACAGTGTGGGAACCTTCATTTTTCTTTGTTATGAGTGTTCATCAAATACACTTTTGCATTACTCCAACGACACATTTTTATCCAATCTTTGCTACGTTTCAGAAATAATATTTAAATGTATATATGTAAACATTTTATTTTTTTAATTTCCATAGCAGTTTTCCTGTGGCTAGTTCCAAATTATTGTGGGCAAGGCCTCTTCCAAATAAATGAATCAATTGCACAATTGCAACTGAATCTTGATTAAATGTGTAAAAGTTAAAGTTTGACTCAGTTCATTCTACAAACCCCCAGTATGATTGCCCATCAATATGTGTCTTCTGATGCAAGTGTATGTGAGATTTTTAATTTTTATTTAAAAATGTTTTTTAGATGACATATTTTGATATATGTGCAGCTTTAATCTAGCATTTTACCATTTGTTTCAGACCGAAGCTTAAAAAAAGTTATTCAGGTCAGCAGCCTGTTTGCATGTGCAAGATATTTTTAGTCTTTCCAGCCTTGCGAAACAAACATCTTGAAGACTGACTTTAATATATATACACTTAAAGCTTCAACATGTTTTGGGAAAGCCACTTTAGTTTGGTTGAGGTTTGGAAACCTCGACAACATACCCACAGCCACCATGCCAGACTCAACATTGCCAGACATTTCTCTGCAGATGCTTTTCTCAATTTCTCTTCCACACATTTTCTGGTACTCCTGGAAGACTAAAAAAAAGACCAAAATCACAGGTGAGAGAGTAATCACAATATTGGAAAACCTGTACAAACATATGAGAAATGTGTACCAAAAAACATCAACATGTGCAGTGTCCAGTGACACTGGAAAAACAAAGCAGAAGTCTTATTAACTTCAATAGACAGCAAAAGGAAAATCTTCTGGTGGAAATACAACAATGTTGAAAATATACACACCTGCCCGAAGGTGAGGCTTGCTGCGAGCACAAAGGATGGCATTAAACTGCGACTCATCAGTTCCTACTTTATTTTCTCCAGCAGCATACAGTTTCTGTAATATACACGTGCACACACATATATTAAAAGAAGAACGAACATAACAAAAGACTTGGCAATACCTTTAAAAAGAATACTATACAACTTGACCAACTTTAAAGTACCTGCGCATCCTGTTTGGCCAGGGAAATGTCAACAGTCTCTCTCTCATCGCGATTTCCCTGGAAAAATAAACCATTCACTAAAAACATGTTTACATGACCTTATAATGAATCAGGTGTTAAATCTGCAGCAGCTACCTGAGAGAGAGAGATCAAGAGTCTGCGGAAATGACCAGAGGTGTCACTGCTGATGGCGTCCTCCAGGGTCTTGCCGTACTCTGAAAAGACGATGTCGCTTTTTAGGAAAATACATTAATTTGCATAACATTTGCATTTTGTTTAGACACCACTTTTCACAATCCATTATCCACGTGCACATAAAAGGATAAAAGGATGATTGAACTATGTAAAAATCAATCAAAACAATCAAATCAGAATTTAACATGCTCTAACCTGCTATCACTTTCGAACAGATTTTTTAAAATACCAACAACATTCACTAGAATGACACTAGACAAGATTTTGAAAAGTTGTAAAATCCAGTTTACACCAGTAATGTGAAAATCGATCTAAAACAATGGCACATACTGTATTTTAAACAGTAGTGAAGTAAAAAACATTTTAAAATATATATGGGTTTGCAGAACAGTGTATGTTCATACAGGCTTTATTGTGTTATTGAAAAACCTTTGATCAAAGTACTTCAATTTCAATGGTAATGTTCAATATCTGTAGCTACAGCTTGAATGTGAAATCTCAATAGCATATGAACTCAAATTGCCAGTTTACTTTTACATTCAACCATTATTCTCTCACGCTGTGGAGAACACACTATTAAAAAGGGCTTTGTTGTTTTTCAGAATCAAAGTGTGAATGAATCAGAACTAACCAGCTTTGTAAATTTTAGAGATTTCACAAATCTCTGCATTGGAACGTGATGAAAGAATCTCAATCAGACACGCTTCATCAGTTCCCGCACCCTGAAAAAAACAAAACAAAACAGGAACAAAATCTTAGAAAGACATTCAAAGACGAACCTTCTTCAATGAGAAAACTGGTAAACATTCATTGGTCATCAGCCCAGACTCATGTTTCAACTTGCTGCTCTTATTTTTCTATCACATGATATGATACACAGTGTGGTTTGGTTTACACCAGTTGTAATTAGCTGAGGCAATGACTCAAGCCTCTAACCTTTATAGCCTCTCGGAGTTCAGCTGCATCAAAGCGGCAAGGGCTCATTAACGTGGCAAGAACCAGTTTCTCAAAGTTTCCAGTGAGCTCAGACTTCAGATCATGGACTAAATCCTGAGAGAAACACAAAACAAACAAAAAAAAAGAAAACATGACAGCAAGGTCAGCCGAGATATCGTATGGAAGCCATCAGAAGCAACAGAGCACAGAAGTTAACAAACAAAACTTTTTGAAAATGTATATTAGAAAACACACCTTCCCATAAGTTGTTTTGTAGGCTGCTACCATTGGAACCCTCTGCTTGTTGGTACGACTTCCCAGAAGTTCAATAATGGCGTTTTCATCAGTGCCTGTTCAAGATGTCAATTAGAATCATATTAATGATGTGTAAAAAGGTGAATGTGCAAATTAAGTGCCCATCATTGTTGACTTATTTTGATGCATTGTCGAATGAACATCATATACTCACCAAAACCCTTCATAGCCTTTCGAAGAACTTCAACATCCCTCAGTGGATCAGCCCCTGGAAAGTCTTTAATAGCGCCCCTGTACCCTTTCTACAAACATAAGATAAATTACTGTGTAGTCACATAGGTATGTTTGCTGTTTGTGCATTAGAACAAAGTTTCAGAGAAGTCCTAAAACAGAAGACAAATGCATCTTACAGGAATGGCAGGTGCCTGAGGGTGGGACGGAGCTCCACTTCCATATCCAGGCACTGAGGGGTTAGTAGGGGGTGCTCCGGGGTAATTTGGCATGGGCTGCTGGCCTGGGGCGGGGCCCCCTGGATATCCCTGCTGAGCCCCTCCTGGCTGCAAACAGAGGACAGCTGTAAGTGCCTAAGTACATGCTGACAGATTTCTTATAGAGCAAATAAGGCTGTGGGGCTGGTGAAGATAAGGTGATTTCAGCAAACAGGAGATTTAGCTTAAGTCAGTCCATATGTTATTAATGACATGCCACTAAAGAGGTAAAGAGTGAGATAAGAAGTGATGTACCGCGCCATAGCCGCCTGGTGCTGCACCCCAGCCTCCACCTGCAAAGAAAATATTAACATAACACTCAAAACAAAATGAATTTTAGTGGACAAATCTGAAATATTTTGGTTGGCTGCATTTTTTGGCATAATACACTGCATATAAAAACTCCATTAACATTTTGTATATATTGCAGCTTCACCTGCTGGCATGGATGGATGGCCTGCTGCTCCAGGCTGTGGTTGGTATCCTCCTGCTTGAGGAGGGAATCCTCCTGCTTGAGGAGGGAAGCCTCCAGCGGGGGCCGGGTAGCCACCACCCTGGGGAGGGTAGCCACCTGCTGCTGGAGGGAAACTGCCTGCTGCGGGAGGGTAGCCACCGGCCTGGGGTGGGTATCCACCGGCCTGTGGGGGGTAGCCTCCTGCTGCAGGGGGGTAGCCTCCTGCTGCTGGTGGGTAGCCCCCTGCTGCTGGTGGGTAGCCGCCTGCTGCTGGTGGGTAGCCCCCTGCGGCTGGAGGGTAGCCACCTGCTTGAGGTGGATATGCCCCTGGTTGAGGTGGGTAGCCTCCTGCCTGGGGTGGGTATCCACCTGACTGAGGAGGGTATCCTGGATAGCTCATCTTAGGACCTGGAGGCGACATGAAGTTGTGTTTGTTAATGTGATGGATTAGGGACATTATATGCACTTTTAGCCCACTTAAGACTTAAAACTTCTTCCAAAAGACTTTTCGGAACTCAGGAATTTAACATGCATTTGTACCAGAGAAATGTAATTCTACATGTAGTTTGCTGTACCGATGTGTGTTGAAGGCCAAACATAAGAATTGCAACTGGCATATGCTGCCAGCCTTCATTTAGACTTCAAACAAGCAGTGACTTGTCGTCTCACATTGGGGCATTCCTTCATTTGTTTCCCCAAATGCAGTAATGCAAAGAACATGATATTTAGTTCCTGCAGACTTGTTTTAGAGCCAGGTAAAATATGGCCATTATATAAAATTATACTTGGATTTTTTGTAATCCCATGACTTGATTAGTAATGGGATAACATGAGATCATATGGGATTATAAATTTTGTTTATGATGGTTTATAAAATAATGTTTGAATAACCTAAAAACAATCAACAGGCGCTATCCAATATCAGAAAAAGTGACAGACAGTTATTTTAGCGATAATCATCTATGATTAGTGTGGAATTTTCAAACAGTGCTCTATAAATAACAAACCTATCTCACACTCCACACCCATCTGGTGTGGGCCTAATAAACTGCTCCACCCCTTGACTTATACAAGTTAATAAATGAGCTGGAGCTTTAAACAAAGATTTCACAAGTTTCATACAGACTACACTCAGTATAATTTCCAAATCAGATTTTTGTTTTTAAACCCTAAAAACTTGCCATATCCCTACTTTCAAACAGGACCGTTTGACCACATCTCAATTATCATAACAGAAACTTACCACTTCCATCTGTCTATATCCCTAACATATGATGTTAAAGACATTTGCTCATTATTCTTAAGGTTTTACTTCCCATTTCTCAAAAACCACCAGAGTGAACACTGTATACAACAATCAACCCTTATTCAGATTATACCGCCACGAATTCCTATTTGAAGATCTGCTTGCTGGAAATGTCATCCAAGTAGAGATCTGCTGTTTGGAATTTCGCAACTGTTCATGTGTGGCTGAGTCATCCCACAAAGGAGTTTAAGACTCACTACAATTCACTTTGTTTACATGCACACAAGAGGCAGGGCTTCCAGGGTTTTTTCGTGAGCCCTTAGGCTTCTGTTGTAGGAAAGTGTTCACTAACCATATATTTGCTGTAAAAACTGGATTTATTTAAATGTATAGGTTTTAGTTTTAGTTTAGAATTTAGATTTAATTGTTCTAACTGCAAGGATGCACCAAGGGCGTGTCTACATCTGGGGATTTTACGCAGACCTTTTACACATTTAGTCGTTTAAACTCTGGCTGTTATCCAGCTTTCTCCTTTTTGCCCTTTGAAAAAAAAAACTGCGAGGCATTTAAGTGTTATGGGAAATTGTGACAGCACTTCCACCATACTAACGACAACCTTACAATTTCACAATCAGTTGCATTTGCAATTTATTTTAAATGACAAACGAAAAATATACTACTGCTGATATACTGTACATTATATAACATTTAAGCATATTAAAGTGCGTTTCTGTACGTCTTTACAACCTCCATCTTAAGAGTTTTACGATTTTCACGAAGAACACCGGAAAGTCGTTGGACATCGCAGGCCTGTGATTTCTCAACTCGCCAAACTACATCAGCATAAATAACGTGAAGATTTTGCAGCAGCTTACTCTTCTACCTGTCTACACACATACGTAACCGCAGTGTTAAACCAAAAAAGATAAAGTCTTAACATGTTATCTCACTTCAAAATCCTCTCTGATGTCCAACAGCCTGTACCCACCCTGCAGTCCGTAAACGTTACATAACACTCTGGGACGAAGTTAAGTGTTTAGCATTTAACGCTAGCATCCAAACCTTCGTGAACACACAGTGGGTTAGAGGAATAGCTAACGTGTTAACTTAAATTATAGTTAATATTAGAAGTGTCGGTTAGCTATTTTAAGATGTGATCTCGTTGTGTCCGCGTCCCGTTAAACGGCTTGACGCCGTCTGTGTCTGCTAATAAGTCAAAGCTAATTTCATACATTCCGGACGCCGCAAAAACGCCCTCAAGCACTTTGTTGAACTTAGTTGTTTGATGTCATGCAAACGTGAGACTAATTAATTTAGTATTCAGCAGCACAGAGATAGAAAATTAGTATAACTTACGTAGGATTACGGATGTGGACTTCAGATCCAGGAAGAGCCGGATGGAGAGTAGGTGGGAGGGACCTCAACATTGTTTCCGTCTTTAGACCCGAAAGCAAGGAGGCAAACATGTATGTTTATCATAGCCACCACACAGGGGCCACTGATACTGGGACATTCAAGATTAGGCTAAATGTAACGTACTGACGTGACCTCAGGAACACTCTGGGTTAGCAATACTATGGAGTGACTACAGTCGTAGAAGATGGTAAAAATGGATGGATGGAAAGATTATACACATGAGGAATTTCATTTTCATTTTCATTTTTATTTGAACAGGGACAGTGCGCAATAAAACATTAACCCTGTATAAAACAAGGAGAGATGCATTGCACCAGGTTTTAGCAAGTTGCTATTTTCCACCCATCACTATAGTAGATCAATTTATGGAATAGCCTACAGATTCAAATTAAAGCGCCATACTCTGAATTCATTATTAATGTATAATTAATTATATTATTCATTAGCTGAAGTGCAAGAGGAAGCATGTGCAACAAGGCAAATAAGCGCCACAATAATGAAATTAGCAAGTGAATTCTCAAAAACAGAAGGACACACAGGTGTGTGATTCAGGCATGCAGTGGGGCAGGAGAGCAGGTGTAACTGCACACACAATTGGCACAAATGGCTGAAGCGACTGACCACATCTGATTGACTCTGGCTTAATGTCTTATTAATGCCTGGGTAATTCAAACTAGGCTTTTGTACACGTACAGAAGTGATCGGAAATTAGTGCACTGTAAAGTTTCCCCCCCATGTTTCACAGCCTACTGTGCACGGGGAGTGACCATTTAAAAATATAAAAAATAGAATGCAAAACAGTACATCATTTTAAAAAAAAAACATCCCTTACATTCCAAAATGTTTTAAATGTATTTTAATAATGAATCATATGACCTCTTTGTCTTTTTAAAGCCACCGAAACTTGGTTTCAAATCTTAAAGATCCCTTCCACAGACATTTAAAAAAATACTCTGCTTTAAATGATTATTTGTAGAGCTGCAAGTATTATATAAAATTAATCAGCAACTATTATAAATAGTAAAATGTGTAAATACCTAGTGATTGCAAATATGAGGATTTTAAGCTTTTCTGTGTCATACATACATTATAATAAACCTAATATCTTTGGATGCTGGACAGTTGATCTGACAAGAAAAAACATGATAAAAATGATTAATCAAATAATCGTGTAATCAGCAGATTAATCAACAATGGAAATAATCATTTATTGCAGCTCCAATCATTTGTTTGATATGGTTTTTCTAAAAAAAAAAAAAAAAAAAAATTAAAACCTAAATACAAATTCTTAAAATTATATTGTTGTCCCTCATTGAAATAATTAGAATCTATGAATATACAAATTTTACTTTACAAGTTTAACTGCTTGACACAACATGTCCATGTATATATTCAGTTCAATGGAGTCTTAAATTTCCACAAGACTCATCTTGTAGAAGTTGCATACTGTGTAGGCTCCACACTAGTTTTGATGTCACAGTAACAATTTAAAACACTAGATGGCAGCAGCCTACTTGTGGTCAGTAAGTGCATGGCAGACAATATATACTACCCATTGACCATATAGTCAAATCTCTCTCCTCCAACTATAAACCTGCTAAAAAAAAAAAAAAAAGGGTGCAAAGCAGCACATAATGTACATCAGGTTTTGGCATTAGAATATACAGATTCATCAGCTGTAGATCATGAACATCAAAAAAAAGAAGAGGAATAAAGAGAAGAGAAGAGAAGTCGAATAAGAAATCCAAACTGGCGACATGTTTGAATGCATTTATTACTTTATTGAAAGTTAGAAACTCATTCAAGTTTTACGTACTCTGCATAGTGCTCTGCTATAGGTGAGTGAGGGTTCCCCCGGTAACTATGCAGAGGAACTGTAAGCAGAAAGTTGCATGTTGGACCTCCTATTGGATGTGACGCAACTCAGACTCTTTGCCGGGAACGCTCCTTCAAGCTTCACACTGGCATTCAGGCTTTTGCGCTTCATGCTTTCACTGCTCCCTCCCCCGTCACCGCTGTGCCGTTACTGGGGTCCTTCAGGGCTCCCCAGGTGCACACAAAGATCACACCCAACCAGCCGATGCGAGGGGATGACTGAAAGGAGCTGGGTGGTCCAGAAAATCCGGCAGTTCTGACGGTGCTGTTCCAAGAGGCGCAGCCTTCCAAAAGCAATATGATGTCTGCTATAGAGACTGGTACTCCTGTGTACCAACCCGCACAGCTGCTCAACTGGGTGTATATGTCCCTGCAAGATACACCGAGCGGCGCTTTTGATGCATTCAGAGTCGAATCGGAAACTTCTCCTCAGGACATGAACAGCTCCAAGCGCAGCGCAGCAGACCTGAGCTCCAACTATCTCAACAACTTCTTCCACCTGAGGAGTGAGGTAGAGTTAGTGTGATGCTACGCTGTTATAACGAGATTACAGTCAAGTTTAACACTGCACAGCACCCAGGCTTTGTTGTATCTTTGTCCACTGACTCTTTTCTGCTGCATGTTAAACTCTCTCCTAAAATGGCCATGAATATTATACTCACATTCACATTCACTCCAGGTTATTTTTGTTGCCCATACAGTAAACCTCACCTGCATGCCTTCATTGGGTCGCACTGTGGCGAGTGGGTAGTATGAATATGTGTTTTGTACCCTGGTATAGTGCCTGAGTGTGTTCAGTCTGTTCTGGTGTCAGTGTGCAGCTGGAGGAGGAACGGCAGGTTGAGAAAGACCTCTCTCAAGGTTTTTTATAAATGTAAACCCAGGCCAGAAGAGTATGATGGGGCTTGATGTTGCTTTTTTTTAATACTGGCCCATTCAAAAAAGGATGAAAAACGGAAACAAATGTGAAAAAGAAGTGAGATTACGCTAAAAATATTCAGTTAAAATACTGGCATAAATGTACTTTCATTTAAGATATCTCTCTTTAACTTAAAAAAAGCACATTCTGAACAACACACATACTGTATCACAGATGTGCAGCAGTTTGATGTCTAATGCAGAACCGCATTGTAATGGACCTGTGCATCCAATCACAATCCTCTTTCTGTGATGCCTTCAGAGTAAACAGCCCGTGTCTGCAGGCTGTTCTTCATACTTACCCTGCGGTACCATAGCACCCGTCTCCCCCGACCGGCACAATGATGCCAATTGTGCGTGCCAAGGACCAGTTGGAAGAATGTACGACAAAGGCATTTTGTTCTGACGAGGAAATAGACACTATTGGCTCACAGTAAATGCAATAAAGGCAGCACATCTGCAGAAGTAAAATAATGTCGGCCACTGTCGGAGGGACAAACAGGAGAATCAATCAGTGTGATGGACTGACATGCCGGTTGAAATGTCCTTTCATCAAAGAGTCACAACAATAATCTGCTGTGTTTTTGTCTTGAGCTGAAGCAGTGACGATTAAACAATTAGTCCAACAACCAAAAATGAATCAAGAACATTCATACTAGTTTCTGATATTCATTCACTAAACATTTAAGCAATCAATAAAAAACAACAGATTACTGGATACTTTTTGTTAGTTGCAGCCCTGGTTTTGTCTTTCTGCCATATATTTGAATATTTACATTTGCACAGTTCTGTTGCCAGTGACTCATCATCTTGGTGTGTTATGCTTTTCTCTGACAGGCCTTGAACAACAATTTCTACAAGAGCTCCTCGCCCTACGGATCACTCAACAATATCGTGGAAGGTCTGAGCTCTCTGGCTGACCATTTCTCAGACCTCTCTCTGTCCCCAGAGACACGTAAACCCAGCAAAAGGCCGCCACCAAACTACCTTTGCCACCTTTGCTTCAACAAAGGACACTACATCAAAGACTGTCCCCAGGTGAGCTGCACACAAGCCAGTCAGTGCTTTACATCTGTCAAGTGTTGATCCACACGCACAGTGGCCTAAAATGACTATCAAATGTGTCGATGTGTTTCAAAGAATATACAAAGTGCTGTCTGATAATAAGAAAATCTTAGTTTATAAAGTGAGATATTTTATCGTAATCTTAGATGTAATAATGTAGACTATTCACCCCTGTATTAAAACGATAAATTCCAGGTTAGAATATTATGTTTGTATTATTTTTTTTAGTGTGAAATAGATTCTTCAGCACATATTCGAGTTAGATGTACCACTGCAAAGTTGGTAATGAGCAGCAGATGCCAGATTGAATCTCAGAGCTGGCCTTAATGAAAGATGATAGGTTTCTCTGTGGAACTAGGCACGACCTCTACTCAAAACACGAAAGAAATATTACCGCTGCTTTATGTGCAGCTGCGTTTGCCCATTGATCATGTTCAGAGGGAAATGCCTGACATTTGTTAGGTGTAATGGAAATAATCATATGATTGATGGACAGGATGTGTCCAAGAAGCAAGGTAGCAAAACATAGAACTTCAAATAGCTGGTTAACTTTTACTGGTCAATTATATAAAGAAGCCTATAAAGTGAAATTGCTTCCTTTTGTGAGGCAGACAGAGGATTCGCTATTGAGGTTTTGAAACCATAAAAACTGTGGTATTCTCTGATTATCCCACAGATAATGTATAGCAATGTATCTGGTTCTATAAGTAACAGTTTGCATTACTTTGTGTTGACGGTCTTACATCTGTGTGGTAAATTTGTAAATTAGCTGGAGCCAGCATCTACACAGCATCTATGTAAGCATATAGACTGAAAACAGGAAGACAGCTAGCCTGGAAACAACGAATTGTTGTTAATTGTATAAATTACAAATGAGACATAAAGTGTTAATTACTGTTTTAGTTGTGCTGATTTTGCTGCCTTTGGACAGAGCCAGACTGGCTGCTTCCCCCTGTTATCAGTCTTTATGCTAAGCTAAGCTAACTGGCTGCTGGCTCCATCTAGCTTGCATATTTACTGTACAGATATGAGAGTGGTATCAGTCTTCTCATCTAACTCTCCCCAAGAAAGCAAACATGCATATTTCCCAAATATTACTTCTATGGAAAACAATGACCATAAACGCTGGAAGAGCCTGTCTATGAGCTCACATCTGATTCACATTTCAAACGCTCTCTCTTATAGTCTGATTTCTAAACGCTTACTGCCAACTCAGATGAGATTGCTGTAGTTCAGAAGTGAACACGAACAGACGAGGAATGTGAGGAATGTGGAGAAAATCATTTGCAGTGAGCATATAGCTCTTAATATTTTCACATCTGTGCATATGTGCCCATATGATGAAAGCGGGTTTGACTGTTGGTAGGCTGGAGATATTTGACTTAAGCAGATAGCATCCTGTTTGAATATCCAAAAGGAGGTTTCCATCACTTGCAGACTGCCACACTTATTTTAGAGTGTACTGGATATTAGCCCATAGATTCAGCCTATTTGAGGTCTAAGGTAACCCACTGGGGAAACTGTATCTTTGAAACACCAGTTATGCACAGCTGTTCCTGGTATTGTGATAATACATAGATAAATCAAAGCCTTTAAAAAATGATGCGGTTAAAAACTGGGGATTTTTTGGAGTCATATAAGACATATTATCAGCAGCAGTAAGTTTCTTTGGACTGCCTGTTACATGCTTCCATAGCTGACTGGTTTGCACTGGAGCTGCAGTGGACAGGAATCAAAGAATGTCACGGCTCAGTAAGATGAGAGAAGAAGCACACAGGAAGTGGGTGTGCTGGGTCTTTAACAGCCTTTCTCTGGGTGGAATGGGGCCCATCTCCACTCTGAAAGTTTGTGTCTTTGGTACAAAAACACATGGAACCTCATTGGAAGCATACTCTTCTGTTAGCATCAATAATTTTAGTTGCTGTCCTGCTTAAATGTATAAGATCCATGCTGTGCTCAGCATGTCAGTGATAAACATCCTGGTGACAGTGTTGTGGAGAGTTGGGTTACTTGCCTCACCAGGAGGTTAAGACGTCAAAGGATTACTGAGATATTTACGATTCTTCTTTACAGCCACGCCCTTTGAAATGTGCAAAATCTGGAAACCATTTATGCTGGCTGGCTTTCTGCCGCTCTTGCTCTGTTTAAAACAGCAAGATGATGTCAGATTTTATCATGTGTTGCTGATATTTCAGACCAAAAGCAATGATCGCGAAGCTGTCATGACAAAGCCTTCTTCAGTTGAGGCCAAGCTGAACGTTCTTCTGAAGCTGTAACTAATGAACAAAATGCCTTTTGTTCTTGCTGGCTTTAATCTGCAGCATTTTTAGCTCAAGACAACTGAAATACATACTGCTGGGACACTTTTGATGTGTCACTGTACTGTATGTGTGGTGGCAGGTAAAGGAATTGGTGAAGCTGATAGTGTGGTAAAAAGTCCTCTGTACCAATTTGATCATAAAAGTTTTCAGTTTCAACCAAATGGCCAAATGTGTTGCCAGTTTAACACCTTTCACCCCTTAACCCAGGGTTACAACATTTTAATGACCCCTTGCCAATTAAGTAGCTGAACCCGGTTACTGTAAAGAGAATACACAAGTGACAGTGTGCTGACAGTAAATGGGTGTATGGTGGGAAGGGCCTTGGCTAAATAAGGAGAGCATTGTTTCTCCAGAGGAGCTGTGGAACCAGAGGTCAGGAAGTCAGGCTGTATTGTTCGCTCAGCTCTGCTTGGCTGCAGTCATCTCTGTCTCTCTCTATCTGTCTCTGTCTGTCTGTGCAGAGGAGCAGCTAGCGGACACTAACTTAAAGGGCCAGTGAGCAGCTTCCCAGAGATGTCTAGTGCATCCAGAACATGTTTTTACTGTTACAATTTAATGATGTCTGTGTGGAGAGAGACTTGATAAATACTTTGGAAAAAAACACTTTTGATAGCTATAAGGCTTATGGAAGGAATTCATTGGTGTATATTTGGTCTTTGAATGCTGAAACACATTGTGAGGAGTTTAGTTTTATCATCTAACTATTATTTCATCCCATTGTCAATATCTTTAACTGCATTCTTTGTTTGACCAGTAACACACAATAAAATTCGACATATTCAGTGATAGATTTACAGTTTTTTTATCAGGTTGGAAAAGCCTCCAAGACTACTTTTAGACCACAATCCAACACCAAAAGAAGAGTAAGTCATGCCCATATGGTAAATATAGTATGTAGGATAGCTGAAACCTGCAGCTGGGTAGTTTAGCCTAGCATAAATACTACAAACAGGGAATACAGTTAGCCTGGCTCTGTCACAAGGTCTGGCACAGTAAATAGGAGGCTACTGCTAAGCTCATTCTAATAACACACATGCAATCCCTGTGAGTTTGCCAGGCGAGATAAAACATAGTGCTAATAAGTGAGCCCAAGGGGTGCTGGTACTGTAGACATAATTTTTGTTTCTATTTTACACTCATTCCAGTCTTTATGCTAAGCTAAGCTAACCTTCTCCTGTCTTTATCTTAATTTTTAACGAAAGCTCTAGCTATTTCCCCCACAATAGAAAACTAGTCCTTTAAGATAAGGTGACAAGTCTTGTCTCAAGAGTGAGGAAAGCTCTGGTATGTATCACAATGAAGAAAAAACACTTCTGAGCAATAGACTGAGAACTGACTGAATGAATAGCATTCAACAAAAATACTCTGCAGGCTTTACAAACTGCCTCTCTGTAGCTGTGGACAAGGAGGAACTTTTTCTTTGTCATAGTATAGTTGATAAGCACTGACTGACCAGAGACCAAATTTCCAATAAAACGATAATATCAGCCTGATATATCAACAAAACATTAGTGTAATCCTATTTTTCGATCAATGCTACTTGTTTTCTCTTTAGTGGTGGCTTTTGATTGATGTTTGATCACCCAGTTTGTATCTTTCTTTTGCTGACATCTCAGTTTATTGATGACGCTATCAGTGTTGCTTTTGGCCTAGACACTGTACTTCCACTATCCACACTATCCAGGTGAAACGATACAATTCACAGCCAAACGTGTAACTGGTGAATCTCAAGCAACACTGTCTGATTCCTGTTGCTTTGGTCCTTTGTTTTCATTGTTGATAAATGTCTTATCTGTTCTCAGTATGCTGTCTGTTGCTTTTGGCCGGATCATCTGCTGAGGAAGACGAGCAAGATAGAGGAAACCTTGGAATGTGGGGTAGATAGACTCCCTTTGAAAAACAGTGGCTGTCATCTGCTCAAAGCTGATGAACACATAGGAAAAGAATGCACAGCTTGGTTTTTGTGGTTGCGTGTTTTTAAGAGAACATCTCTTTTGTTATGCTGGATTTAGTTATTGTGCATTGTTTTTCAGTTTCAAAAACATGTGAGGGGAAAGAAAGGGAAATTAGGGTGAAATGACAAGCTTCCCCGACTTTGACTCTAAGTACATTTACATTACATCTTCAGTTATGTTTTATTTATTTGTTGGTACCAACCAAAATAACCAATATCTTTGTTTTGTATTGTATGCAATTTGTTGCAGTTTTGGTTATAAAACACATTTTACTTTGACTTGAATGAAATTACTTAATTCATAGCCTAATTCTATATTTGAAATTTTTGGATTATAAAAAGTTAATTTTTAGGGAGCTACACCAATTTTGAGTATAAGAAAAGCACTCAGGAGTAATACCAAAGTCTCCAATTTTTTGTGTAAACCCAAATTTAAGGTTTTATGGGCAAAAATATTTATATTTTGGCGCAGCATATTAAATATTATTATTCCGGGGCACAACACTAAAAATTATTGGCTTTGAGTGTTGTAACAAATGTAGGGATTTGAGGTGTTATCAAATGGTTATAACCCTAATAAGACAGGGTCAGCCCTACCATTTAATTGATCATTGTGGGAAAAGATTAATGAAAGAAAAAATCATTAAGAAGTAACTTAACATTCCCTGAAAATCTTGCTTTTGCTGACACTCAGTGGTTTAACTTCTTACCTCACTGCAGTGGTACAAGTGTGCTTCAGGACCCCATGGCATCACTGTTGGTGTAATTACAGGTGTAATAAGTCACATTTCTGACCACACAAAACAGTCAGTGGTGAAACAGAATTGAAACATGTCACAACATCAGCCTGACGATTTATATGCTTAATGGATTATTTTTCACACTTACTACCAATAAGTACATTTAGTTGAGTAGGGGGCAGTATGAAGATTATAAGGATAGATGGAAGTGGAATGCCTGTTAGTTCTATTGCACATCAATTACAGGCACGTTTGAATGCCACTTCATGTGATTCAGTGCAGAACTGTAGGTTCTTGTGTTTTCATGAAAGATGTGAAACATACGATTGAATCATTCCCACAGTACAATACTGACAAAAGTGAATCAATCACTGAACATAATATTTCCTTGTTAGTGACCTCCTGGGAACCTAAGAATCACTTTGACAGAACAACCCACCATCACAAAGTTGAGCTTTTCCTCCCCACAGCAGTCATAAGATTTTGAGACCCCTTTCTTGAATCTCGCTTAGCCGTGTTATGAACTGAAGCAAGGAATATTTTGCTGTTGCGTTTCTTGTTTGTCTGCCAGCCCGCCTGCCCTTGTCATTCACTCTTTGTGAAACATAATGCCGGTCTACAGCTGTATATGTCGTCAACTTGACCAAGGCCAGGACCGGAGCTGTTGTCAGACTCTGACTTGGGCAGGGTGTGTATTGCTGGATATTAATCCTCCTCATATGAATGTAGCATTTGGGTAAAATTGATGCTGAGATGTAAAATATTTTTTGAGATGCATGTGTGGGAATCATTTTGCATGTTTAAAGGCTCTGCAAGTTCCAAACAATAGATTTGATGAAAGACTAAAAATCTGGAGAGCAATGGGGGAAAACAAAACCAATCATCCGGTCTTTGGCCTCCAAGTCAAGTCAAGTCAATTTTATTTTTATAGCGCCAAATCACAACAGACGTTATCGTAGGTTGTGTTTATCTAATCATACTTTTTTTGGAGGCAGGGGAAGTTCATCCTTGCAGTATTTCAAATGGCTCAAAGGAGGTTTATGCTGGTAAAGGAATAATTTGATACCGATGTTTCTATAAGTGGACCATTTGGCCCCTGGAAAAGAGGAAGTGCCATTGTGTAAAACAGGACATAAGTTTGCTTCCATTGGCCGGGGAGCGTCTCACATCTTGTTTCCTTGAATTGCAGCTCTGTGGTTTGTGCTTATCTATTTGGTGAACCCAGGAGAGAAGCTTCATCTGCATGTAAACCTGAGTGAATGCTGAGTTCAGCAACTATGATTCAGTGAGAGCAGCTGTGCAAGAACAAAACAAAACAATGGCATTTCGTTGTACTCATACTTTCTAGTCTCATATACAAGTAAATGTGTTAACAGTCATCACAGCTCTGTGTCTGTTTCGGTGTGTCCTGTTTAAGATACTGAAGCCAAAAATTCAAACATTTAGAGAGAGGAATATTTATAAGCCCTGAGGTGTCAGTGACAGACATGTGAAGTTTTCTGTCAAAAAGTTGGATTGCCACAATATATAGACATTTTAAACAAAAACATAATCCAAAGGAATTTACTTTTTTGACTCTGACTAATTTCTGTCATCTTTGACATCTTTTGCTTTTAGATATCAAAACAATACCATAAAATAGATAGGATTAAATAATGTTTGCCATTTCTGAGTGATAAATAACTTGAGCAATTAACCAAATATTGTTACCAATTACTCTTATAGTCTTCCAATTACATCTAGCAATTCTAATGCAAAATGTTGTTTCAAACTCTTAAGATAATTGATTTCACACAATATTGGAAAGTATCACGTAGTTCGACATAGGAGTCTTTAAAATATTGGAGACCTATTGCTGTGGAACTCAGGCCAGGCTTTTCTGTGTTATTTTATTTGGTAACAGCTGAGCTACTCCGTGATGCTGTGGGGGGCTCATACAAATTTAACCCAACAAGGGAGTGTTGTGGGTTTGTTAGTATGGAGTAATTGACCACATGGTACCCAATAGGCTGGGTGTTCATGTGTTCTCCAGGATGAATGTCTCATGGGGGCATGGAAGTGGGGGAGAGAGTGAATGAGGGATAGAGAAAGGAGAAGGGGGTGGAGGAGTGGGGGTATGGTTTGGAGTAGTCCATTGTTTATCCTGATGGTTTCCAGATGATGGCTGAGGGAGGTAGCCAACCTTTTGGGCCTCTCTCACCATGCTACAAGGATCTGGGCCAAGCTTATCTGCTGCAGCCTCAAAATCTGGCTTTACATCGCTCTGTGTACTCTGCGGCTGAAGTTACACAACCTAACTTATAGCTTTTGGATGGGGTGTGTTGTAATGCACATAATAAATTAATTTCATATCTATTTATCCATCTTAAACAAAAACAGATTCTCACATATGGTTTCAGGCTGCAAAGATCATGAAGAATCTGTTGTAAGAGAAAATGTGCCAATTTTAATTCTTCATTGTATGACAAAGAATAGGAAAAAATGGAAAATTTGACTTAACTCTCAACACACAAAACATCACGCCTGCACGTCCAATCCAATCAACTATTGGATGGACTGACACGTAAGTCATTCATGGTTAATTGATGATGAATCAGTGACTTAAGTGATTCCTTAACTTTAGCGACAAATGTGGGTTATGTTTTGACAAATGGATGCATTAGCATGAAAATGATTTGCAGACATTTGTGTCCTCCTCAGTATAAATTGTAATAACTGCTAGCGCACATCTACTGACACATTAACCACAGTTGTACTTTGTGTTTAGTGCTAATTGACAAACATTAGCATGCTAACACTTTAAATTACAATGGTAATATCTGCTAAAGGTAACAATTTATTTCACGTCACTATAATTTTATACACATTTTCTGAGGTAATTTGCAGATTTTTAACAGTTCATTTTTAAGACACTTTACAGAAAGAGTGGTGCAATGGTACAAATTATAAGAAAAATTGATTATTTTCTATCAGTTAAAGTATTGTTAAGAATCTACTTTATTAAGAATTTTTGCAAATTGTAGGAACCCAAGTATAATTAGTGGGTACTTACCAACTAAACCAACTAAATACTTTTTTAGATTTTTTTTCTTAAGATTCGTACCAAATTGCACCACTCTTTTTGTAAAATTAACCAGTAAATACTTGCAAATGATATCGAAAACTTTCAGAAATATAAAGATAAGCATTACCCCGCTTATATTAGCATTATCATTGTGAGCATCCTAGCATACTGACATTAGCATTTAGCCGCCATGCCCAAGCACAGCCTCAGAGTTGCTAGCACGGTAGTAAACATGCAAAAACAAGTCTTCTTTAAATACTGTAATCAATACTGGAGTCTTACTATACTCTTACTATAAATAAATGTATGTTTATTGTTGGTATGTCATTTTGTTTAAATATTTCTTCCAGTATTAGTTTAGACAGTGGGTGGCAGTAATTAAATGTGCTGGGTTGTATAGTGCAAAAGTGACAGGAAATGGTTGGCACAGGTAGAGGGAGCACACAGCTGGCAGAACAGGAAACAAAATGGTATGTTCATTGTCGCGTTATACAACTAACTCAATAAACTACAAGCTAAACAGCAACTACTCACTGGAAAATCTGTTGTTTAGGTCTGCGTAAGATCACTCCTGGCCTGCCTGTGTACTGATGGCATTGGAAAATTAAAAATTGGCATTAAAAATATGTAGTCCATTGGAGTGTTGAACCTTTCTGTCATCAAAGAAGAATAATTCCATATTCCTACATTTATGTAGTTTGAGTGGCTAGTGGTGACAATGTGATTTATTATATTCTTCAAACTGTAATTTATAAATAACAGATGAGTGGTTTAAGTTTTCTGTATAGTGGAACATGGTTTATGCTCTGAACATCATTTTGATCGCTTTTGAAGGCATTTGCTATATTGTGATATACGTAATTATATCAGAATAATGTTGCCCATCACCTCACATTCTTGTTTTAAATTAACTGGTTGTGTCATGCATGCAGGTGGCTCGATGAGTGATTTGTGCATTTTTCTGCCTTCACTCAAACTTTCCTGCTTCCCATAAGAGTCACCATTCACTGTCAGGTCATACTGCAAATGTGATTTTCCTTTGTCGGTTGTCAGTATATCTTTGATGGAAACAGTGGAAACACCAGAGTGTGCTGTGCCCTTTGCTGCCCTTTGAGCTCCAGACTTTATGCAGAGGTTGTTTTGATTGTTTTGCAGACTGAAAGCTGTTTCCTCCCTCAGGAAGATGATGCTCTGTCTGCTCTCCCTGCAGCCGCTTCAAAAAGAGGGCTTCCATCAAAAGTGACCTCCCACAGTGCCTCGTGGTGGCTAAATGATGCAAACACAGGCCTCAAAATGCTTGACAGTGGCCTAAATAGTTGTAGGTTTAGCTGTTGAAACATTTAACACATTTCTTAGCCAGATTCAATTCTGGAAATGAATTAAATGATATGTAAGTAGTTTTGAAACTGACATATGTTCCTGCTGTGAAATGAAAACAAACTTGATGTGAAGTCCTCTGCTGCTGTGGATTCAGTCTTAATTTTGACTTGCCCTACTTTTCAGCCGAGGAGCTTCTAATTTAAACCAGTCTTGTCAAGATGATTTCTTTGTGATGGGTTTAGGATTTTGTCATGTTATACAAGTGCACAGTTCATCTGGGTTTTATTTCCTCCCTGCAAAGATCTTTGTGTGCTGATTGGTGGGTCTGGGCCAGCTGGGAGGGATGACTGAGAGCCTGAGGTATTTGTCCTACAGCAGGGAGGCCTCTCCCATTGGTCCCCCCACAGGCCGGGGCCTCCTTTATGGTCCCTTGGGAACACAGCTGGAGGGAGGGAGTCCATTTCTAATAGGAAAGCTGAGACTCCTTCTTTTCTGTCTTACATATAAATTAACAATTACAATATATCCCAACTTCCTTGGAGAAAATCATTTAAGCATTAAAGCTTTTTCTACCTCTTCTGTAGTTAAGTCCATAGTAATCTGTAGTCTAAATTTTTTCACCATCCTTCTACACCTATAGATAAGATAAGAGAGAGCCCTTTAAAATGTCAGGCTCACTCTTCCAGGACCATAAAGATTCATCACACGTCAAAGCAAATGAGCTGTTTTCCAAGTTATATTGATAGAATACTAAAGATTAGACTAGAGATAAAACTTCTCCAAACTCATCTCAGTTGACCACCAACGGGGCTGCTATCACTTCCCGTTCTAATCACGCAGAGCTTTGAGTTGGCTGCCATCCAAAGAAACCAAGTCGGTCAGTCAGTCTCCTCCAGTTAAAGGTGCTGAGAGGCAAAAGCCAAAATGTTTTCAAAGCTGCAGCGAAATGTTTCATTTTTAAAAATTTAAGTCATGGTGTAAGGTCAATAATGTAAAAATGTTCTTAAAAAAAATGTCTTTACAGGCACGACCCAAAGGTGAAGGACTGACCCCATATCAGGGAAAGAAGAGGTGTTTTGGTGAATATAAATGCCCTAAATGCAAGAGGAAGTGGATGAGCGGGAACTCCTGGGCCAACATGGGACAAGAATGTATCAAATGCCACATCAATGTTTACCCTCACAAGCAGGTAACAGTACATCCAAACTACACACACAAAACATGTTTCCCCTTTCAAATCAGACCGATGTATCTGTGAACTACATGGCTGCACAGGGCCCCTCAGCTACTAGGGGCCCCACAGATCAAGTCTTGTTCATATGGAGTCCAACATTTTTTAACAGGCCCTGCTCACCAAGCTACACTGTTGAATCCTCAAAGAAAAACACTGTCTCACTGCGCACAACTCTGCATTAAAAATGCTTTGTGACTACATACTGTTACAGTACATTTCCTTGTAGTTTTACCCTTGAGGCCACAAGCTGCTTTATGTTTTCCACCGCTACCAATTTAACAGTTGAAATTCAATCCTGTGTAACTGTACCAAAGGGATACTGCTGTAGGTAAATGCTTTTATGTGCAAAAATACTTGAACATGAATGTTAATTAAATCCAAATGTTTGATTTTTCCATCATTTTATGAAGCTGCTGGAATGAAAATACCAGGCCTAAATCATTCAACTAAAACGTTAACTCTGAAAATTCATGTGGTCAATTACTTGTTCTACACTTTTCGTCCCATTTTTTTTGGTTTTTTTGTTATTCAGACAGCAGGATATTAAGTTAGGTGAAAAGTCTGTTGGCTAAGGAACTAGTGGTTTTGGTTATTTTTTTGATTTTCCATGTCATTTTCCTATAAATTAAAAAACAAATATTTGTCAACTACCACCATATAAACTACAATATCTCTTGAACACATGCAATTGCAGCCAAACTTACTGTAGATGACACATACACAATATCAGTTCTGAGTGTAAACCCTAACTGTAACTCTATTATGTGTACTTGATGCAACTCTGGATCCAGATGCAGATAATACAATGAATTAGAATTTAGAGGCTTGTGCAGTGTTGTTACACACGTTTTCTAGTTTCTGTTTGTTGCACATGCTCTGACCAGGAGCAAGAATCCAAACTTTCTATGTGTTATTAATTTATGTTCAATGCAGTTATCTGTAAATTGTAGCTACCATAGATGATGGTCTAAACACTATTTTAAATACTTATTCGTACTGCCAGGAATATGATTCTAGTGGAAAAACACCAAATCCCTTTATGATATGTTACTTTTTGCCAGAAGCAGCCCACATTTTGAATATATTGAATCCAAAACAGTAGAAGAATCAATGTTAAGTAAAATATTTTGCTTAATTGAAGATTCTTACACAGCTTAGTAAAACCCTTAAATTACCTGAAACCTAGGACAGTATCTCAATGTCTTAAATGGTAGTTGCAGTATGTTTGAGACTGTTTTTTTTGTTCCAGCGACCTCTGGAGAAACCAGATGGGTTGGATGTGTCGGACCAGAGTAAGGAGCATCCACAGCACCTGTGTGAAAAATGCAAAGTCCTCGGCTACTACTGCCGGCGTGTACAATAACACATTCAGCTCGCATTCCTTTCAAAGTTTTATGAAAAAGGGAAAGTTATATTATAATGACTAAAATTGCATATTAAACTATATTGTACTATAATGCATCTAACGATTTATTCTTATGAAACATTATTTTCTGACACTGTGACTCTCAGTATAAGAGGATCATCGTGGTGGAAAACTTTGACAGTATCTCTCAGTGGAGACGAGTACTTTGCATTTGCTGGGTTCTGTAACCTTTATCATTATGTGAAGATTCATTAGAAGTTTAAACTTTGACAGAATCTTACCAACTGTGAATTAAGAAACTTTAAGCTCTTTGTTTGTCTTTTCTCATGTCCAACATGTTGGAGCAAAGTTCAGGAGTGAAGTCACCAGATGAAGATTCTCTTTTATGTGTTTGTATATTCCAGAAATAACTTAAATGAAAAAAGTTGTCTATCATGACGTTTTCTGTATAAAATATGCAACAAGTCTTTACTAAGAAGGATATGCGGTATTAATGTGTATCTGCATTATTATCTGTATTACCAGTACTGGATGGTACATACTGTTTGGATATATTTTTAAGCCATTACTGTTTTATTATTATACTTTGTGAAAGAATATATTAGCCAACTAACACTCATTCTTTTGTAATGTGTGCCTGCAGTTATTTGTGAAGCACCTTTTAGGTGGTTCATTATTACAAAGTTTTATAAAACTGTGACAAATGCAATATGGTTGAAACATTTTATTTCCTGACAACCAGAATAGACAACAGCACAGTTATATTGTGGCACCTAGTGCTGAGAAAGTCTCACCAAAGTGCTTTTTTTATGAGCCATAGGTCTTAATGTCTATGTAACATTATGGAGAAAAAGAACCAAAGATAATGAAGGATTACAAGAAAGTTTGAATGTTATTTTAAAGGGTTTTAATGGAAAGTGAAATTGTAATAAGTGAATATGGAACGGAAATATCCTGACTTGTAACTGTTTAAGATGTGTTAAACACCATTTAATATGCCTTAGTTTGAGTAACCCATGAGATGGATCTCATGATCTCTTAAAATGTTTTTGTATTAAAATGTATTTAAACATTTTACTCAGTCCCTGTTTTCTCTTGTTGTACAAAATCCTTTGTCTCTCTCCTATGAAATCTTTAAAAAAAATACTTTTCTGTTTATGCAGCAGTGTGATTTTTGAGTTGGTAAAGTTCACACAGGCCTGCATAGATGGCAACTGATAACACAGCTCTCAACATTAACTGATCCAAGATGTTCCAGATGTTCGACATTTTTTATCTTACCGCAACAGAATCTGGGTCTGCATTTTTGAGCATCTGGTAAAATGTATTTATGACAACGCAAAATAAGATTCGGCCCCATCACCTTTTTATGTACTAAGACTGGCAGATAATGACAGGCAGCAAATCCAAGCTGACCCCCACAAAAGAAACGTTTCCTTGCGCGGAAAGAATTATATCTGACATGATAGACTAACTTTTAGACAGACCTCAGAATAAATACTTAGCAGAACTAGATTAGTCAACTGAAGCTGATGAAGAAATCAGAAAAAAAATCATAACCCAGTAAGCCCCATGACAAGCCATTGACTTTATTTCAGTCAGTTGGTAAAGTGAAAAACTTCACCTTTAAGTGTTTTTTAATGAATGATATTGATTTATAGATTCTTAGTATAAAAACATATCAGACAGAAAAACAAGCCCAAATAATTAGAAAAAAATTACTTTATTTGCAAATAAATGCTGTTTCTTCTGAACCAGTTTAAGTGCTTGTTAATGAATTAATGGTGGACTTCACATTTTCTATTTCATAATACAAGTTCACATTTGAAGTGGCTTTAAGTTGCACATAATGCATATAAAAAATGAGAAGAATCTATTATCAGCGAAGAGAGGTAGCACTCTGTCACGGCTGAAGAAAGAGCCTCTTTCACCCTAACTCTCACATTGAAATTACAGCAGGAGATGAGACTATGACCGTGTCCTCTTCTTACATGAAATCTACTTGAGTTCTCCACAGTCTGTGATAGTGATCTTCTTGGAGGTTCGCCCAGACCGTGAACCGAAAGACTCCACTTTCTTGACCACGTCCATACCCTCCTTCACGCTGCCAAAGACAACATGCTTGCCATCCAGCCTAAAAGCAGAAAGAAGTGGTTTATTATCATTGCCGCGGACAGCGAGACGATCCATAAGGCGCCCAACCACGTTCAACTCATTTTTTTTTATTTAGTGATGGCACTATTTCTGCAATGATTCCGATATTTCAGGCCAGCATTTAAATCTTCACATTTTTCTGCCTTCATGCCAAGACATTACAAGAATTCACAGCTTCCACCAAGAATTTTGTGTCCAGTGGAGAAGAAAAAAACCCTGAAACAGCATTTTGACAATAACTACAATAGGCTAAAATATACAAACACTCACTAACTGATGGGATCCCTGGGACAGATAGCTTATTTTAAAACAAGTGTTTAATTATTAGAATAAAATTATGATGTAGCTGCTGTAGACTCTGGTACATCACAGACTCACAGGCACCCAGACTGTAAAAATGCTGGTGGTGCTTTTCTGTTTGAAGCCCTGATAGGTTGCTGTAAACTGCTGCGCATCCTGCACTATGGTTATAATAGGACTCAACACTCAACCTATAATATATTTAGCTATACAAGAGTACCCATACAATTTAGGGAAGCATTCGCCACTTTGCCTTGTCATAAAGGTATAATCATGAGAATTTCTCCTGCTTCTCGTCCTGCAGAATCTTTAGTTATGTGTTCGTTTGTCACGTTTTTCAAAATTTATTTTTGCATAATTGTGAAGCGGTTATGTGTTAAATATGGTCAGAAACACAGGCATTTTCCATGACCTATACTTTAAAAAAAGCAAATCTAAGGATGCTTCCACATGAATAGTAGAAAGAAATGTACAGTAAACGACAGTATTTTTTTCTTCTTACAAAGTAGCAGTTTCACCAAAAACTAACTACAGCTTTAGTCTGAGTATTGATGCATCTGTTTTCTCCACTTTTGCTCATTACGCAAAGTGTGCAGTTTTATAGACAGCGTGTTAACAGTTAACAGACCTGCCCGTACCAAACTTTTAAATAAGTCCAATACTTGCCAAATGTAATTGAGTAACTACAGTAAAACAACTCTTATGTTTGTCAACACATACCATTCTGTTTTACTGGTGCAGATGAAGAACTGGGAGCCGTTGGTGTTGGGTCCAGCGTTGGCCATAGACAAGATCCCTACAGTGCAGCAATTAAAGCATTATTAGTTTGAACATTTGAAATGTGTTTAACTTAAAGTAACAAACACAGATCTGAAGAGCTTAAGAAAAAAACATTTAACAGTGTGTTTGATCACAAGTCATAAATACAGCAGATCAATATGTTACAGTTACATATATTAGCCTATTAAAATTGTGTGGCAGATTGTTGTTTTTTCAATGAAGACACTTTCACTTTTGTGGTAGAAAAACCACAAGTGTAAATTAAAAAAAAGAAGTAATGGTTGAATGTAATCTAACTGCTTTGGTTCTGGCATTGTTCCCTCTGGTTCATGAAAAAGACCTATTGAAGGAAACTTCTTTCATCATCTAAAACTACTGAGTTCATTTAACACAGGTCAAACATTTTTAGTATAATGCTGCCTCCTGGTGGTGGAAAATTAGCAAGACAAACTATGTTTCAGGAAGAGACATTGCGTTACCAAAAACTAAAAAGCACACCAAAAAAACCCTGCACACCCACCCACAATAATTTGTCAATATTTTAAAGTAATTAATCTAATAAGATATTTCAGGTCTGTCTGTTGTTTTAAATTTGCATCAGGACATACACTCACTGGCCACTTTACAAGGGACAAACGTGTAATCTAATGCAATCCAATACAAACAGCTGTCATAAATTCTACTTTTAAAAAGCTTAAACATTTTCAGTTTTTGCTGACTGTCTAAAAAGTTTTAATTCTACTTTATGTTAATTATTGAGGTTGTAGTGGGTGGTGGTGTACTAGGGTGCATTATATTGAGTTGAAAAAATATTAGGAGCACCATTCATTATACGTAATACATCCTACCATCAACTACAACCTCAGTAATTAACAAAAAATAGAATTATTACCTTTCTTACAATTTCAACATAATTTGAAAATGTATACTCTTCATAGGATTTATGGCAGAACTGTTGTATTGCATTGCCTTTAGACTGTACAGTTGTACCTAATGAAATGGCCAGTGGTAATACATCCCACCATCAACTACAACCTCAGTAATTAACAAAAAATAGAATTATTACCTTTCTTACAATTTCAACATAATTTGAAAATGTATACTCTTCATAGGATTTATGGCAGAACTGTTGTATTGCATTGCTTTTAGACTGTACAGTTGTACCTAATGAAATGGCCAGTGGTAATACATCCCACCATCAACTACAACCTCAGTAATTAACAAAAAATAGAATTATTACCTTTCTTACAATTTCAACATAATTTGAAAATGTATACTCTTCATAGGATTTATGGCAGAACTGTTGTATTGCATTGCTTTTAGACTGTACAGTTGTACCTAATGAAATGGCCAGTGAGTATATGTCAACATTTTTTAATAAGCATGGTTTAAAACATTTTACTGTAGAGAAAACCAACTGAGAACCACAAGCTAATCTTTCTACCACAAACCCTGAAGCTGCACATGGGTGGTATTTAATGCATTTGCACTGTCTTGTGTAGTGTCACACTGTTCTGTGCATTCAGTTGAGATGCACTTGTTACATCTAATTATAATCTGCAGTCTTGTACAAAGTCAGCAGCACTTATTCTATACTAATCAGGTTGCTGGCAAAAATTCCCAGAAATTCTCTGACCTTCAATTACATTTGATCACATTCGCTGCATTTATTATCCAGAACACACCTCTGATAATGCTGTTACTTCTGAAAATCCAAGAGTCATGAAAACCTGAATCGATGTAGGGAAATAGTAGTGTGATTACCAGGTCCACTGTGCGTCAGTTTGAAGTTTTCATCGGGAAACTTCCATCCATAAATGGACTTCCCTCCAGTTCCATTGTGGTTAGTGAAGTCTCCACCCTGAAAACATAGAACACAACACACCACTGCTGCAGCTGGCTGGATGTCAAAAGGACACAAAAAAGAAAGTAAATCAAATGGCACGGCCTACCTGGCACATGAACTGAGGGATCACCCGGTGGAAAATTGATCCCTTGTAACCAAAGCCATGTTCCCCTGTGCACAATGCCCTGAAGTTTTCTAGAGAAAGAGTTTATATTGAATTATGTTTCACAATCTTTTTCACCCAAAAGTTTGTGGTCGGGCTGTCCCTGTTTTAGACAATAAATTAGTCACTGAATGCTTAATTGACCAAAAACTGTTAAACAGCCTTGTTATTTCTTTTGAACTTTTGTAAGGCTGGGTATAAAACCTCAATAGGGGCCTACTATTTTGTATCGAATGAAATACAATACCAGTCAAACGTTTGGACACACTTTCCCATTAACTTGAATGCAAAAGTGTGTCAAAAAGTTCATTTTGGCTGGCACTGTGCACAGTATTGAAAACTGTCCAAAAGCTACAAAAAGCTTCATTAAAATAATATTTAATAAGTAAAGACAATTATTTACATTTTAAAACATTATTTAAATATTAAAACAATCATTAGTTGCAGTCCGACTACTGTTTGGTGACGTTTAGACTTTTTAAAGAGAAATCATTTATTACCTGCAGTTTTGGGCACAACTTCGGCGTTGAGCTGCAACAGAGAAATGAAATGCCTGAGGGTCAAATGTGAACAAGTTGTTCTCTGGGAAAAAGCACCTGTCGGTACACGTTACTGGGAGGACGTGGATGCACATTTTAAGCGTTCAGCAGGTATTTTTCGGTTTGATTCAAACGCAAAACACAAATATACTACAAGCACACGCCATGTGTGGATAGTTATCAGCTTACCTCAAAGGTTACTCTACCGAGAGGCTCGTTGTCTGCAGCCATATCAAAGAAAACCGTTGGGTTTTTGTTAGCGGTGGCAGGGCCGCTGCTATACATGCGAGCGGCTGTAAATGCCAGTGAACATAATTTCAACCTGTTTGATATAAGCAACATTTTTTAAGATGATGCAGCTCACTCAGTCAGGTCAGTTATGATGAGCCAAAGTCACGCTGACATAAGAGAGAGCAGGAAGTTTTTCTTTGCGTAACAGGAAGTCGTTTTTTGTGGAAGTTCAAGTCTCGCGAGATTACAAATGATTACAAACGTGAGGGTGAAACCCTAATGCCGTTGGATAAGATTGTCACTGTTTGCTGTGCATATGTGTAAAAGTGTTGTTTGAGTGCCTCCTTACTGTTTTGTGTTGAAATAAATTCTTGAAACAACTTGATATGGCTTAACGCTATTTATTGAGAACTGTTAAAATAGAAATAGAACTTTAAATAGAATAAATAGAAATTGACACAGTGCAACATTTCAAAAGGTTGAAACAGTAAACATTGCAAAAGAAAAATGTGCATTTAAAAATATTAAAAACAAACATTCAACAATTACAATAAAGACATTACAATAAGCATTGCTTAAATGTAATGTGCATGGATGTACAATCAATCAAACACTATTCAGCACAAGAAGGGCAAAATCATGGAGTGTCAACAGAAGGGGCATCCACAAGCCCCACGCAATGGAAGTGAAACCACTGAATTCTACAGTTCTGGTTGTCACAGGCCACCATTTGACCTTCCTCTGGTCCAGCACAAAGACACCACACTGCATTTGTTCTCTTTGGTGCTTTTTTGGCAGGCTGCTTCCTTGGCCTCTTCACCACTGTCTGTGGCTGTAGTAGTTCACGAAGCACGCTGGGACCAGGTGATGCTTGGGAGGTAGGTGGTATTGAGAAATATTGCACCACAAGTTCAGGGAGAGCCACCTTCACAAAGAAGTCCTGTGCCTTCTGAAGCCGTGCATTCCAAAATGTTTTGTCTGGAGCTATGCGCAGAATCACACAGTCCTTCAATGTCCACACTACAAAGTCACAGTAGGCACTCTCTGTTACAAACAGTTGGGTCTGGACCTGGGTGTAGTACTGGTGTTTTTTTTTTTTCAAGGATTGTGCTGTCCTTGTACTTCGCTGGGCATTTCACTTCTATGCAGCCTTTCCCACATCAGGTGCAAGTAACAATGGCATCTGGCCATGCTCCTACCTGTGGGAAGGCCGGGTTGACAAAAAACCATGCAAAAAACCCACAAGTTTCCACTTGTTGATCGGTGTGCTGACTATTGTGGGTCTCACTGTCTATTCGTCTGTTTAGAGACCTCCGTGTAGCTGAAGCAGATATGAAATTGATGCGGTGGCCAACCTCTGGCAGGACCTTGTTGATGCTGCTTGGCAGCTTCCAGTAAGCCGGTTCATCTGTGACTGTGGCCTTCTCCTTTAACCGTACACAGGCATCAACCATAAACAGCAGGGCTCCAACATGGGTGCACGATTCTGCTACACCAGCCATGCATGTACAGTGGGCCGAACACACTTGCCCTGATGGTGTGAGGATGACCCATGGGGTGAGTGGAGGCTCGCAGAGCCGTCGTGAATGCATGACCTGTTAGATAAATAAATTAGGTAAGTAAAGTTAGGTAAATAAATTAGAGAAACAGTAAAAAGCCTTGAAGACAACTTGATTTCAAGTTACAGCCTAGTCTAGACTTCATAGACTTCACTGACCTCACATTCACACCCTAAATGGCTTTAGTCTAACCTAGACTTCAGAGACTTCACAGACCTCACATTCACACCATTAACTACCCTGGCCTAACCAGAACTGGTTTGTCTACTTCGAAGCCCCCAAGACACAATGCCTAGTATGTTTCATTGGGCTAAAATCAAATCACAACTGTACATAAGCATAACAAGCTGCAAAACATGGGAAGTTAATCTAACGTTTATGAACATGGAACATCTCGTTACAATCTAGTGTTTACGAAACAATCTCAGTAAATTACATTGTCACTTTGGTCAAGAAGTGTCTGGTAAACGCAATGTATTCACAACACATTAGCATCAGCATAAAACTCAAAAGGTGCATCTTACCTTTGCCAGTACAACAACGGTGTTTTGAGCGTTTGGAGGCTTTGGAGGAACGTCTCATAACTTTCCAGCGATTTATGGCTTTTAAATTCTTATATTGTATAATGACTGATGCCAAAAACCAAGTAGTTGACTATGTCCATATATGTGCAAGGTGGTAAATAGTCCAGATCTCTGTCCCATTCTGCTGCAGGTAGCTCGTATGGATTCGATGTTGTTTATGTCCGACAGCTTCTCCTCATATCTCTGCTTGGCGCTGGCAGTGAGTTTGTTCCTGTAAGGACCCTTTTCCTTTGCATTTTTCTTCTCCATGTATTTCTTTATTTTTATCTCGGAATGTCTCCTGCGTCTCTATGTTGCGTCTTTCCTCCTCTGCTTCTATGCCGCTCTGACTACGTTGCCCCTGGCAACCGATAGCGGTGGATACCATCATGGCGGGCGGGCTCAAACCCCTCCCCTCCCGAAAAACCATGTGACTCCTCATTCTCAATAGACTGTATATAGGAAAGATCAATTCATCTAATACACTCATGAATAAATCATATCATTAGTAGCCTACAAATAGCTTGGAGTCAGTTAGTCCTCATCGTGAGTCTTGTCACTTGTAAAATCGAGTACACTCAACAACAACAAAAAACTCCTGAAAAAGCCACGATGATGAATTAGAAAATGTCCCTTTTTGGCGCAACCTAGTGGTAGTGCCAAATAAGGCAGCAATGCACATGCAAGCACTGCATTGGACTTCGTTTTATTTATTTATTGACAAAGCATATGTCATGGGTTGGGTATTGAGGGCTAGTAGCCTGTTTCAGAGCTTTATGGCCTCAGACAGAAAATGATTCAAATCGACTACCAGCATTACACTCTAGGCGTCAGCTAACCTAATACAGTAATTGTGGTGTGTCAGACCCTACTCTCTCACCTCAGCCACATTACGAGTACATTTTGATAAATACCCCTTTGATCGTCACAGTTGTATGAAATACATTTCCATGGTATGGGATAGCCTAGTTGCTTCAAGTGTGTCACTGTCAGTTATAGATTAGAACTTTTCTTTATCCTGATTAGTTTAAGTGTAAAACAAACAACAAAAAGACTTTCTGTTGACTTTCTGCTAAATAAGCCTGTGCTATACTATTTGCTTAACCAAATGTTACATCATTATTTAGGTGCTAGGTGGTTTCTGTCGTTGTCTGATTGGTTGAAGTTATTCATTTGTATGAGGTGGTAACTAGAGAATAGGCAATTGCAGCAGTTGCTATGGTGCATGATGTGTTTGCAGTAGTCAGTACTTTTAGTACTAGCAGTAGTAGCATCTGTAGTATTATGAGCAGTTGTGACAGTTGGCCATTGAACGAGATGAGAAGATAAATACATCCACAAGTTTAAACCCCCAAGTGTCCTTTTCTGTCTGTCTATTTATAGCTAGACTTCTTTTACAGCTAGGATATGTCCAAAACTCCCTCCCTTACTCACTAAAACATTACTCATTCACTCAGTTAGTTTACTCATAGAAAGCAGTGAAATTGATACTGTGGACACTCACCCTTGTGGGAATTATACAGTATGGTGCATATGTTTCACACAAACTTAAACATAATGGTGGGCTGTATAGTGCACAGTACAGCAAAGACTGATTTCAGACGTAGGCCCGGTCTATGTCTCCAACAATGGTTTCCAAGTGGCAATTGTATCCCAACAACTATATAACTTGCCGGATCTAGATTTGTACATCTGCAATTGAACATACATGGAAACAGGTGTATATGTTCCAGTTATAAGATAAGATAAGATAAGATATTCCTTTATTAGTCCCACACTGGGGAAATTTGCATTATTACAGCAGAAAGTGGACAGTAAAATAGAATATAAGAGCAGCAATAAGAGAAAGAATAACGAACATTATTTACAAGAGTAATGGTATTGAGTGGTAGTACACCAGAGATGATATTCTTATTGCACAGATTAAAATGAAATAAATATATATATTATATGTATATTGCACACAATTGAAATTAGTAGTATACATACTAAGTGCGTATTTCAGCAGTTTTAAACTGTGTATGTGTCATGTTAATATTTCAGTGTCACGCAAGTACACAACTGGAGATTGAAATTCATTTGACTAACTAAACAATATGTTCTATTGTAACACCAAAGAAATGTGTTCATTCATGTGTGCATTACGAGAGAGAAAACTGCCGAGGCAGAGTGATTTTGATGTCACAACATGCCTCCACTGACTCATGCTATTCGCTGGAAGAGTCTGAAAAGCATACAGCATAGTTCCATCCAGTCCTGTTGCTCTCTTGGTGTATACCAGTCATCTCTTTTCTCACTTTTCTTTTCTTCTTGATAGTTTGCAAAACTGCTTACCTATTCTTTCTATGATCCTGTTTGCAAGCAATAGTTAATTTCCCCATCCTGTTGAGTTAATTAATGCAAGCTCATATGTTTTCCACATGAGGGCAAGAACTGTTAATCAAGATGTGAGTAAAATTTGATACCCATAATTTACACCTAGCTTGGATTAACAGCCTGTTGGAGTGAGCCAGATCTAAACGTCAGACTATGATACAAGTGCACAAAAGACAAGACCACAATGGCATACAGGTATCATCTGAATACATATTTATTAGATAAATATTAGGTTGTCACATCATCTAACTACATACAGTTCTGCAAGACTAAAAATCACAATTAGTTCCTTTATTTTCTGACCAGTTTAGAATATGAAATGATTGTACATACAATGTACAAACATAGAGACAATGGCCACATTGCATGAATCACCTTAGATTGTATCATTTTTCCAACTGTTCATGATATCAAAAATTGTACAAACTATGGATTTGGTTACAATCTTCTGGACCCGTCCCTCCCACTGCCTTTCTGCCACCCATTGAAGGGATTTTCTTTGTAACCTTGTTTTTTTTTTCCTTTTTTTTTTTTAGCTTTAGCACCTCAGAGTATGCAGGCGACAGACTAGAACACTTAAGCTAAATATTACATGTAAAACATAGCTGTCCCAGTTCCCCTAACCAAAGAGGTGAAAGTATATTACAGAGGGGGGAACAAAATGCTGAAAGATACCCACAAACACTAACTAACAAGTTTCATTTTCCATATTCAGCCACTTCCAGTAGAGGGGTTGCAAGCGTTTTATTATTCTGAAGAAACAATGCACATTCCCAGGGAAAATGAATACATTTCTGTTCACATGTCTCTATATTCATTTACATATATACAGGCATCCTCGGGACGTTTTGACCTAGCCTTACCCTCAACATCCTTTCCAGGCCAGAATGATGAACGTGCCCTTCCTCACTGTATTTTTTTATTTTTGAAACTTTTTTAAAAACAACTTCCCCCAGAGAAATGGCCCTTTATTGTGATTGTGCAACTACAGATTCAGGGTACTGCCTAATACACCAAATTGGCTCACTTGTATGTAAGAATAAAACATGAAATGATAACGACTTCCGTGGGATTGATCAAAAGTTTCAATTCAGATTGTAAAAAAAAAAAAAATAATGTGGCAGTGTATCGTTACAAGATTTCACTGGTACAAAGCTGATGTTTTGGTGACTTAAATATGAAACACATGTGAGTGACGTATGAAACATGTCAGTGTGCTGAACTGGAACAAATCATATTTCTTAAATTACATAAAAAATAATGTTTACATAAAACCAGGGTGGTTAAATCAGCATAATGCTACAGTTGAAAGAAATTGGATTTCTAGCCTTACAGATTTATACGAAAACCAGTACAAAATAATTTACCAAAAACAAAGGGGATAAAAATGTATATGGTCTCGTGCTTTTTTTTAAAAAGCCAGATTTTCTATAACAAAAATATAAACAATATCATGAATTTCTTTAAAATATGGTTGTGATATATCTTTAAAATACCACTGTGTATTGACAATTAGCAACAATTATGATATTCACATAGCTCACTAATTACACTGAAAGCTGGCTGATACCACACTTTTTAAAAACCATTACTGTTCAGTATCACTGATAAAATGTTAACATAAATTCATGAATAGACAACATTGATCATTTTCAATCAAATACATCAGAACATGAAAGTAAATATTGCTTCAAACTGAGCTTGACATGTGTAAATCGAAATTATGCTTCACAATCACTTTGAGCTGATGCCGGGGGAGGGGATCGCAGAAATAAATGGCTCACCTGTCTAGCGAAACAGGTGTGAGACAGAGTGCACTGGGAGGAGAGTGAGTGGAAAGCACAATGACCTGCAGGAAATAGCTTATGAGACGTTTGGACTGGCTTCCCCAGCGGCGGGGAGACGAGACAGCTGTCTTATGCTGGTTACAAACAAAGTCAGTGGTCAGATGGGAGTTTGGGGGCATATATGGTTAAAGTTGGACAACTAATGATCAAAGGACAAACATTATCAAGATGATACAAAAATATTCACAATGATATTTACAGTACAATAGCATTTCTTAAAAAATAATACATTTGCATACTGAACAACACTCTTCTCAAAAAGTGAAATTGAAAACAAATGTGGCAAAAGTTTGCACCAATACTGCTTTAAAAAACACTTCTTGAACAGTAGTGATGGATAAACTGTATTTGTCCTCCCCTATATCTTTGAAATCTCCCATCACACCGATAGAAACACACACACACAGAGTCACACTCTCACACACACATGCACACACTCACAGTCTTACAGGACCAAGCAAACACAAACATCTCCATTCTCATCCCTCCAATTTTGGTGATGTTGAGCAGTTTCCCAAAACGAATTTATGGATAGTTTAATTATGCAGCAACAAAAACAAGAAAAAAAAACAACAAACATAAAACAGTATATCCAGCAAGTACATGACAAAATGTATTGCCGATAGCATTATCCCTTCAATGTTAGTGTTAAATAAATCATACTAAATCTGACAGAAATCAAAAACAAACGTACAAACAAAAGGGCTGTGGAAACAGCAACCGATAAAAAAAAACACACTATCTTTTCTTTTTTACCACTTGGAACAGCACTAGACAAGGGCTTGGCACACATGCACTTTGCAGACTAGTTTAACAGCACATCATTTAACAGGGAGAGAGATGCAGCTTTGCAAAAATGCTGACACGAGTGACACCGGGCTCATGCAGAGCAGACGGCATGGAAGGAGTTGTAGCAGGAAGCAATAGATGCAGCAGGATCGTCACAGGAACGCCATATCTCTCATACTGTACCTTTCTATTCCGTTACAATCACTCCTCTGTACAGGAGGATGATAACTATACAATATGTAGAAGTACAGGTATGCTATTGTTGGTACACAATATAAACTTTGTTTTTCTTTTAGTAGGGCCAAATCTTTTTCCCGTTCCAGCTGTCAACCCTCAAAGGACTGAATATCTTTTTCTTTTTGACAAAAATATGTATGTATCACAATTGTAGACAAAGTGCAAGCCGATCATTCCCAAAAATCTTTAAAAAAAACATTTTGTCGAAAATAAAATAAACCTTGTTTAAAAAAAAAACAACATTTTGTCAAGGACAAACACACGCTGATCTAATTGATCTTTTTTTCCTTTTTGTAAAGACAGATAGACAGATTTTATTTTTTTGCATTGCCAAAATCTCTTGTGCTTTTAAATGATGTGTGGTGGACAAAACAGTGCGACTAACCAGACCAGTCAGGGAATGGAGCTGTGACACCAGGAAGCTGTGGCCTCTCAGATTGGAATAACAATATGGACATAATGCACACTGGCCAGATAGCGCTGCTTTTTTCACTTATTTTTCTGTTTTATACAGTGGATTCCTTTTTTTTCAAAAAGGAAACAAAACATGAATAAAAAATGCTACAACACGTTCCTAATGTGCACACATACACCTGTGTGTGGCGTAAAAAAATCAACTGAGTATAGCTGCACAGTTCAAAGGTATAGCCATAGGTGTGAGAGGGTGGGGCGACCCCCCCACATCCTGCCGTGTCTTTGAGTTTTAACCTCTTTCAGTCAATCTGCGCTGGCGAATGAAAACTGTACAAGAGGAAGAAGAGAAAGGGAGTGCATCTTTGTGTTTATCAAGTACTGAGCGACCGCCCTGGGTTCTCAGGGACACTGCAGGCAGTCAGAAAAGTTTATCTGTGTCTGAATTGCCTCAGTTGTTTTCGAAGAGCGATAGAAGGTCGTCGTTGCTATTGCTGGGAAGGTCTGGTGGATCTAGGTACGACAACAGCTCATCTGGGTTAGCCAGCTCTGGAAGAAGCTGCAAGGGAGAGGAGCAAGTGAAAACTTTAGTTAAGCATTCAGGTTCATTGTGATAAATTTCCACAGATTATTGAAAATTAGCTGCATGTCATGACTCACGTCTAAAGATGGCTCAGGCATGTCCGACCCTGCTTGGCTGTCCAAACTGCTGGAGGGGTTGAAGGCCAGGTCGCCATGGGGATGGCTGTTGGGGCCAGGCTGCTGCTGCTGTTGCTGCTGCTGCTGCTGAGGAGGCGGGACTTGTCGAGAGGGTGGAGGGGGCCCGCTGTGATGTAGCTGCTGCCCCGATTGGCTCCCAGGGTGTGGAGACGCGTGTAAGCTCTGTTGCAATTGGCCGTGCGACTGGTCATTGCCGGTAGAGTGAGGTATCTGCACGAGGAAGAGGAAATGTTTAGATATTAACGACTGAGTGATCACAACTGCAGGTTTTAGAATTGTAGCTGTAAAATCTGTTGCATTTCTCAAATTAAAAGTGTAATTAAAAGTTAACCAGGGCTTTGAGAGCAGAAATCACACGGACATACAAGTGGATCCTTCATTGTGCATTTTTTGATAATCTGTCATCCTACAACGATTAATATTTCAAAACAGATTCCGGACTCTAACTTTAGCAAACAATGATGAGTCTCTGCTCTAAGCTTTCATTTTCATTTTCTAGTGATCAGGTCGGTGGAAAAAGTCAAATTTAGATATAGCTGAATGCATGTGTGGTTTACTTTGTCAAACTAAACCATTCTAGATTTAGTAACTCATAGTTTTTCTCCTTAAATGGATACAATCTTAACTTTGGGGGTTGTTTCATGTGGTCATCCTGCGTTGTGGTTCACTTTGAAACTTGTATTTTCAGGCATCTCAGTGTGGTATTTACCATATATCCCCTGCTCTCAACTGCCAAATTAAGCTAACTAACCAATTAAAAATCTCTCTTTATATACCTGCATCATTATTCTCTTGCCTATCAATAATAATTAATGACAACTTTATTTATGTAGCCTGGGGAAACAGTAAAATAGGCTCAAATAGTATGATGACTGGAAAATATAAAGCTTCTCAACTACACAACTCACAGAGTCAGGCATGTTGTGGGAGAGTGGCTTGTCTTGGGCCATCAGGCTGCTGGGCATGTCAGGTGGATGAGACAGTTGGGGACCGTGCATGAAGTCATTCATCGACGTACCACCAGGGGTGCTGTGAGGGAAGTCAAAGTTCCCGTGCCCCTGGTAACTGTTACCTAGAAGACAAAATAAAAAAGTACATTTTTAACAGTTATTTTAAGTTACTTTTGTAGTATGACTGACAAACATTAAAAACATTAAGTTTTTCTGTCTATTTAAAGGAATTGTTTGATCGTTAAATATAAGGCTAGCTGTTGGTTACTGTTTATTATTATTTGAACTATAACCTACCTTGACTGCCATATTCATTGTTGTTACCCCCTTGGTGAGAAGGTAGTGATGGGTACGGTGACGGTCCGGGACCGAGCTGAGCAATCATCTCCATCACATTAGGCATGATCATCTGGCTGGGACTCATCGTCTTAAATCTCTTGGCTAGTGGACCATCTGGATCCTCTTTGATGTGTATATCAGATTTGATGGCCACCGGCCGCCAGCTACATGTGGGGTCAATGGTCACCTCCTCAAACTCAGAGCTGGTGAAATACAGATGAAACCAAAAGGTGAAGATACAAGATAATTCAGAGAAATACATATATATGCATTACATATTTTGGTACAGATATAAATGTGTATCTTCTCTTAACTTACTTTTGGATAGCGTTCAAGATTCCCCACATGTACTGGTCCACTTCCAGTCCTTCTAACAATGCTGTTTTACTGAGGAGAGAGGTAAGAGAGGGCTTAAAATGCTGAGAGAGACAATAAAGTGGATTAGAGACAAAACTATAGACAGGGCAAATACTGGTCTCTATTTAAATTGGATAAACTTACTTGCATACAGGACACCGCCATGTCCCCCGCTCACAGTTCAGTTGTAAATATGATTCCAAATCGAAACACTGCAAGAAGAAAAACAAAAGTCAAATTTGTTATCCAGTACACTATTTTAAAATCATTTGGTGCGTTTCATTATTTCTGCAGTGTCTACCTGAACGTGTTTGCAGTCATGGCCTCTCGCTGGAAGCTGTATTCGCCGGAAGGTGATTGGACATTTGAGGGAGACCTTAATGGCTGTCTGCTCCACACCATCCTCTCCATTGAGTGTGGCGTTGCCCGATGATGCTGCTACGCTGCTGAAGTTCCTCTTAACTTTGAGGCAGAGGGACAGACATGCAGTGTGTAAACAAGGACTCTAAGGACAATCAGGACTTTAGAGTGGACAATGTGACCGTGTGCTTTTGTGTATACCTTTGGTGATGCAGTGCTCTGCAGGCAGGAGCCTCTTCTTTAGTAAGCCCTGGAGGACAGAGCGAACCGATGGCCTGTGGACCAGCTGGAGCACAAACAAGTGCGACTACGGGAGGAAACATCACCAACAAAATCACAATCATTCTAAGGTGTATTAGTTTTATCTACTGTTTCTCTGTGTAAACTGAGGAAAAAAAGACCTGGAGGATCAATTTTTTATTTTGTTCTAAGCCACAGTATTATATATTATCTGCAGGTACATTTTGATTTTGCATCTGGCTTTTATTTATCAGGCAACTATTTTGTGTCAGGATTTGCTTAATCCTCTTCTTATTAGTTTTGGAGATTTGTGTACTCACACAGCAGCAGGCAGTGACTGTGATCTGGATGGTATTCCTTCCTGGCTGGCATACGTGTTTCAAGTGCAGGGGTTTGTGGGAGGTCTTATTGTCGCCACGTTCGATGGTGAGCGGTGTGGCATTGACGCTGACTTGGACTGATGCTGGCCAGTTGGTGTTCATTTGACGGTCTTCATGGTGGTAACACTTAAACTGTAGCTCCAGGTCCGACCTGCGCAGACAAGCAAACAAATAATATAAATCTTGTAAATTATGGAATATTATAGTCTGTCATGTAGCAGAAAACACCAGCAGTCCAATTCCAATTCACATTCATCTTATTTCAGTTAAAACATTTTTCTAAAATGTTTTCTTGTTGGCTCTTGGCATTTCATCATAGATTATCAGACAAACTTTATAAATACACTTCCTGTTATACTATATGTGAGAATAAGAACAGCTGTGGGATGTTCATTCTGCAGTACATAACAGACAATCAGTGGTGGTGGTCTCTTGAAAAGCTGCAGACATGAGAGTGACTTTTTCTTGAGAGGAGAGTAAAGGGCAACATGGTGGGCTCTGTGGAAGAGGACCTGCTCCCTATGTAGATAAGAAGGGCTCATTGTAAGCTAATGAATACACAATGATTATTATTTTCTTGTGATTATACACTAATTAAAACATACTTATGAATATTACATTCCATTTCTGCCAAGTGCATTCTATGAGGTGCCACTAAATTATACACACTACACCTTTTGCAAGTTATCTTTCTCTCTCCCTCTATCCTTAAATATATCTAAGATATCTACAAATATCCTTCAGTTGATTCAGTGCATGATGTCTTACCTCCACATGAGTGTCTGGTGTACAGAGGGCCGTAAGTGGAAGACGTGGTTGCTGACAGCAAGGTTATGCTCTAGCCTGAAGGGCTCTAAGACTACCCCATCTCGCACTGGGAACGTCAGGCGCAGCTCTTCATTGTGGTTGGCTACACGGGTGGAGAAGAGCGGAAGTTAGACTGTCATGAGGTTTCAAAAGCGTGAACTGTGTTAACTTTTTCTCCATTGGGCATGTACTGACCTGGAGGTGGAGGGAGAGCAGTGATATTTGGTTTGATGTCAGGAGGGAAAGGTGGCTTCACATCCTGGTTTGGCGACAGGTATGGAGGGATATTACTTCCTGGGGTCATTGGAGGGGTGGGGTTGCCTGGCACTGGAGAGTGAGGGTAGTTACCCACCGGTCTGGGTGGCTATATTGAAGAAAATTAATTAGTGAGTAAAATGTTGAAAAAAAAAGCACAACCGAGAGTATGATAATGTGATGCGTCAAAAGTGGTACAAAAATGGACTTACCCCATTCATATTACCCTGGTTGTACTGATATCCACTCCCAGAGAAATTATTTGTTTGGCCATTAAAAGGTGGCTCTTGCTGTAATTTGACAAAACAGATACAAAATGAATCACTATTACTTGTGCTGGGACCTGTGTTAAAATTATACATCTCATTTTGGTAGATTCTCTGCATGTCATACTGCACCTTATAGTACTGGCCCATGGGGCCGCTGGGTGGTGGGTATTGGCCTTGGAGCTGCTGTCCTGGCATCCTCTGACCAGGGTAGTTGGGGGATGGCAGCGGCCTGGAGGCGTTGGGTGTGGGGTACTGCCCCTGCTGGTTAGGGAACTGGCTGTTTGGTCCATACTGCTGCCCACCATAGTTTGGCTGTGGATGCAATGATGACACATAAATTCAACAAACAGCAAAGGAGCTAATATATGAGGGAAAAAGTATAATATTCACAACTACTCACCTCTCCTGGGTACGGTCTTTTCATGCCCTGCATTCCCATGCCCTGAGGCCGGGGCCCTGCGTAGCCTTGCTGTGGCATCCTTTGGCCGTGGGTTGCAAAAGGCCCCATGCCTTGGCCTCTAGGCTGGTTCATCCCCATGGGGGGCCCGCTCATGTTGGATGCATTCATGCCTGTGCCCATGTTCCCAGGGAGGGATGGAGGGCCGCGGGGTCCTGGCTGGTTCATGAACTGGCTGTTGTATGCCTGGTTTGGTCCCATCTGGAAAGAGGAACTCATCTGGAAGACAAAATGGGTTTGATCAACCATCTCAAAGTTGATTGTAAATATTGCAAATTTGCTACTGGAAAGAGTCTGTTGTAGAACACAAACGGCAAAAATGTTTGTGAACATAGATGGTATCACACAGGTACAATCAGGTGTGTGCTTTATCCTACCGGTCCGTATTGGTTCATGTCCTTGTTCTGAGTTTCCTGCAGGGCAGCTACAGTTGCTGTGGCAGTAGCGGTTGCAGTGGCGGCAGCAGCAGCGACTGCAGCGGCTGCCGCAGCAGCTGCAGGCTGTGTGAAGTCTGATGGAGGACGGGAGTGTGGAGGCATTCCCATTCCACCAGGTCCTGCATTAGGCCCCCCAGGGTAGCTGTGAGAGCACAATAAATGAAATGAGACCATCGTCAAAAAATATCTATGAAGATGTAGGCGTCAGTTCCCTTTCCCAATTTGCAGTTCAATTTAATATAACTATATTCATCCACAAGGTAATTTGAATTTGGTCACTATGTTGAGCTAATATTGCAATTGTACTTGTAAATGTCATAATAAAATAAATATAAAAAATGATAAATATGGGAACAATCCACATGGTGGACAGGCACTGAAAGTATTTCATGTGCCGAGCTCCAGACAGAGGACAGAATTGTCCTTCAGTCCCTTGTTCACCAGGTAGATGGCACTGGTAAAACGATGCTCTGTGCTGGTTGGTAAAGCACCTGGGGAAGCATGAGCGCCACCTGAGAGGGAGCATCTGGAACTGGGGGGGGGGGGTGTTGAAGGACATGGGTATTCCTTTGCGCTGACTTTCTACGAATATGCTTTGGAGGAGAAACACAGAATACTCTTGACTGTAGAAGGTTTGTATGAAGGGTTTTTGGACACTGGGCTACTCAGCACAGTCCTTGAGGCTCCTGCTACAGATGCCATGAGGTCCAGCGACCTTGTTGGCTGGGGTGGCTTTGGGCACATTTAGCACATCCTGTTGAGTGTGGTGCATGGCACGAGGCTGTGTTTGAGCTCTGCCATGTCCAATGCCAGTTCAGGCCTCTTGAAGCAGGTGTAAAACCTATTTAGTTTGTTAGCAAAAGAGGAATCACTGAGCTGATCTTTGTGTTTATAGTGGCAAAGTTTTTTAATTCCCTACCATGCTGCCTTGTAGTTGCCTTGCTGACACTTTTAATCAATCTTATTTTTGTACTGGGTTTTAGCCTGGCTGATGGCCCGTTTCAACTTTCTGTTGACCTGTTTTTCTCCTCAACAGATCCTGTGAAAAACACCCTTTTTATCATTAAGGGTGCCTTTGAAGTCTTTGGTCAACCAGGGAAGTTTATCGAGGAATATAGTGATCTGCTTTGTAGGAATTACAGAATCAACACAGAATGTAATGTATTTTGATACTGTGAATACTTTATCATTTAGACTAGTGCTTGAATCCAGGAACAGCTCCCATGTTGTGCAGTCAAAACAACCCTGTAGGGCCTCCATGCTTGATGGAGTTCATGTTATGACTGTCCTCACCTCTTTCTTTACTTGCTTCACCACAGGGATGTAGGCTGGGGCAAGAAGGATGATGTTATGATTAGCCAATCCAAGTGGTGGAGGGGGAGTGACCTAGAGGCTCCAGGAACAAGGCCATAGCATTTATCTCTTGTCTTATGCATGTGTGTGGCACAGGTCACATATTGGTTGTCGCCTTTTAGTAATTTTTCCCATGGAGCAGATTAAGTCCTGAGGATGAATTTGGTGAGATGGTATCCAGTTTGTGTAATGTGTTGCCCAACACATCAGTGGCTTTGTTAAGATTTGTGTGTGGATAGATTTAAACAACTATGTGGAATAGCTGGGTGAATTAATGAGGCAAGTAAAAGGGGCAAAGTGAGAGAGCAAGGAGTTCACTAGCAGGTTCGAAGATTTTGTCCCGGATTGTCACTGTATTGCATCAGCTTTTGTTGACATAGATACACACTCCACCACACTCTTTCCCTGTTCTCAATTTATCCCGATCCACATGAAATGGTGTGGTGAAGCCATCAATAGCCAACTCATTATTAGTCACTGTGTTGTCCAGCCAAGTTTCAGTAAATGCCACATTTTATGTGCATTCCTGTATTCATGCATATAATTCACATTGGCTTGCTTTAAATTTGTGAACTGATGTTTCCAAATATCATAACAGGTAATGGAGTGAACCTTTTGGCCAGTTTTCATTTGCATCTCAGTCTTCCTAATTTGCCCCGCTTATGTCTGCTTTTCTATTGTGGATGGATCCTCCTCATTGAGATTTTGTGAAGATGGCTGAGGGACACAGCATCTCCGCCGGTATATACCACACTGGGTCAATAACACACACTGAGGGATACAGATTAAGCAGGAACTCCCTAGACATCAGGGGGATGCTACTAAGGGGGTTGAGTGGCTGATTGAATCCCCATCAGAAGAGAGTGTCAGTTCCAACAGCTAGGAGGAACAGCAGTAGCACAGCAAACTAGCATAATATGATTTGAACGATTGGATAGTTACAGACCCAGGGAAAGAGGTCAAAACGCTGCAACGTCGTTAAGTCATCTCCCAAATATGACATGATTCATGTCGCCAAACACTTAAAAATACATGAAAACATGAGCACAGACAGCCCAAAGTGCGCCACATGAGCAAGTGCCCCTACTTCCCTAATTCAAGTACACTTACTTGCCACCAAAGCCTCCTCCCCCGGGGTAATTGGGTCTTCCGTACATGCCCTGTTGCATGTAGGCTTGGTTGGAGTTGCCTTTGTTAGGGAACTGCTGCTGAGGACCTGGGAACTGAGGGGAGTTCATTCCTGGGTTGTTACCAGACATCCCCGAGCCCATGGGGTTGCCCCCAGGATTCATAGGATTGTTGTTGTTGACCATAGGATTCCCCAACACCTGATGGACACAGACACACATAAACACATAAAAACACAGGTGAATGCTGGATGCTTTATGATGAGGTTCAAAATAACCTTAAAACAACAGCAAAACCAAAAATGTTTAAAAAAAAAAAAGTTACTGACAGAATTAAGAGGTCGAACAGGTGACTACCTGAACTGAAATTAGCTTGTAAGAAGTTATTGCTGCCATGATATCACTTATATACTTCAAGAATCACATTACACTAAGTCAGTTTTATTTTTATTTATTATTGCATGACTCATGTGTGACTTTTTTTTATACTTTTATTTTTTTAAAATTTTTGATATACCCACAAAGCTGTTGTTTTGTATGACAGGTGTCTGTTACTAAATTCTGTATAATGCTGCTTACCCAGTGGTTATATTGTTTTGCTGCAGTGACTGATCTATGCTGATCTATGCTGAAATACAATCCTTTCAGATGGAGTACACTCAGACACACTTCTACTCTGTCAGACAGGTATGAGATCTCACCTGGCTCTGCGAGGTGTTGGTCACGCCCCAGACGGTGGTCACCACAGACAACGAACCTGGAGGCTGATTGGTGTTCTGTTGCCAGGGAACTGAGTCGTATGGAAAAGACCCATCTCTGCGGGGACGGACAAAAACACATCATGTAGGCAAAACAAAATGTGCCCTTGTGTCAGTGCACAAATATTTGCCAAGTACAACAGCGCAATCATAGTAAGTGTATTTGCATTTGCTGAACGATAAGGAAAGACAAGGGTTTTATTTGTTAGGATTATAAAATAAAAGTACATTCTTCTTCTTGAAATGCACAAACATTGTGTTGTAATTATAACCTACATGTACAAGTGAGGTACTGTTTGTCCCTATTGACTGTGCTACAAGCAGTTAGTCTGGCAGTTTGTCTAGCCACTGATCCATAAGGAACACTGGGCTTCATGTGGAGAGGAAGGGCTTTCCCCAAGGGCCCAGTCTGTCTGTTCACACACCCAACACACACACAAACACACCTCAAACACAAGCCAAAAAGCGCAGCAGTGTGAACACTGACCCGTGTGAGAGGCTGGGCTTCATGGAGCTCATGGGGGGCTGCATGGGCACTTTTCCCGGAGGCTCGTTCTGCCTGTTCTTCTGGTGACGGAGTAGGAGGAGGCGTCCAAGCTCCTCACACCACGAGGATAGGAGAGCTGGAAAGAGAACATAAGACAAGTGTATCAGTGCTGTCGGACCCTTGTGAGAAATGACTGCAGAGATGACAGCCCTCCACTGCAAGCACTGCAAAACCTGCAAAAACTGATGTGAGAAGAGGAGGGCAGATGAAACAATTTAGGATCAGAAGCCTCTGAGCAAATTTAGACATAAAATTGAAAAGCAATGGCCTGACAGACAAAACGGTGTATCAGTGTGTGAAAGAACTGAAATAATTTGATAATTGGGGGGTATTCCGCACACTATAGAAAATCTCGGTTTAGAAACATAAGAGTGCACCTTTATGCTGCAATATAAATGATCCACCATGTCACTGCAGCTCCTGGCCACTAGGGTTCAGTCTGGGTCTGCAGACTCCAGCCCTTCCCTTCTCTCCACCTACCTACCTACCTACCGCTTGGTTAGGTAGCCACCACAGAGTGCGTTTGATCGAATCATATGCTTTTCATCTGCAGTGCATGTTTTTGTACTGTGCCAACTACAAAAGACTCACTTTTTCTTTTTCTCTCTCCCTCCTGCTCTCCTGCCTCCTTCCAGCCTCTCTCTGCGGCGTCAGAGGAGAAAGGGAATGTGGATTCAATCAAAGAGCAGGGCAGCCACCTCCTCTTATGATTCACAGCACTTCTAGGCTGAGTGAGGAGCGAGGAGTGAGGGAGGGGCGGGTGGGTTGAAACAGAGCGCTTGGTGATTTCAGCTGCGGTTCGCGCAAAAGCCACGTCAATATGACAGCAGACAGTGCAGGCTGTTCTCGCAGGCAGATTCACCCTGCTGCCACATGCAAGGACGGGCCGCCACAGCACATATTACACAGACAGCGAGAGACAGAGAGCGAGAGAGAGGGGCTGAGAGAGAGTGTGATAAAAAAGGATCGAGTGAGTCAGTGAGATAGGAGACATCAGGCTAATGGGGCTGATGGGAGGGTGGAACAAACAAAAGCTTCTGACTCCCATCACAAACATGGCAACCAAGAGATTTGACCACACATGAGTGCTTGCAAACAGAGTACAAGCCTACTGACACACACACACACACATTTGGAAAAACACCAGACCAGCTTATATTCATTCACGCACACAGAGGTAAAATAATTAGGACACAAGATGTCCTCTGAGTGTGCTGAATTTCCGAGGACAAAACAGAATTTCAACACAGACGCACAAACACACACCTTCCCCTCTCAGAGCATCGCATCCCAAAAGGCACCTCCTCTCCTTTTTATTTGAACACTGAGCACACCAGCCTCGCTCTGTGTAAAGATGAGGGCTGGAATACAAAAGACATGTACAGATGGTGCCAGCAGTCTCCCTGCCTCTCCCTCTCCTCTCCCTCTCCTCCCTCCCACTCCTTTAAAAGCAGCACGGGGCTCAGGCGCAGAGGCAGCTGGGTTTTTCCTCCTTCCCACCCGCTCATGCTCCCTCTCTTTTTCTCTCTTTCCCCCCCTCCTTCCTCCCTCCTGTTCTTGGCAAGGCAGGTGCCAGGAGACAGACTGTGCTGTTCCTCCAGAGGATTGATCTGACTTTACCACGGCTGTGCTTTGGTTGACAGACCAGGCCACTCAGGTGCTTTCCTCCTAAAAACATCACACTCGCGGGGAGATGTGTAGTTTTGTAGGTTAGTTTTAATTAAACAGAACTGGGTCCAAGCACGGCTAATAGGTTTACGAGAGTCACATCTATGTTAGAATGTCCTGCAGTGTTTTAACAGCCCCCTCCCTCTCTTCAGACCCCCTTCTGATGGAGAGAGTTTTCAATTCAAGGGCCTGGCGACCAGCCAGCATGTTACAGCTCAATTAGGTCCCATTATTCTCTTCCAACAAGGGGTAACTTGCACTTCTTCTATGTTGATAAACATGTCTCCACAATTTATCCCCTAACTGTGCCACCGTCAAGCCGTCTGGCTAAGAGGACGGGATCCTCGTTTCACACCGAGGCCGACATCAACAGCCGCGGGACAAAAACAACAACAGCGTTGAGCCGAGCAGAGGAATGACAATACGTATCTGAGAGAGAGAGAAAAAAAGAGAAGAGAGCGTGAAGCACCAGTGCTGCCACTTAAAGAGGAATTATTCTACCCTACCATTAGATAAAGGGCTTATCACCACACAAAATTACCACCTCCACTGAGCCCCAACCTGTTTAAAGGAGAGGCGCTCTGTCATTGACTCAGAGGATAAACCTCAGGTTTCAAATGACATGAGGAAGCACAGCCAACCCGTTACTCCTCACAATTCCGCCTCCTCCTCCTTCTCCGCCCTCCTTCACCCAAATGTCTCTTAGGACAGTGCAGATGATGAACACAAAAGGATTACTGTTTCTCTTCTGCTCTCCTCCCACAGACGGGCCTTCAATAGACTCATCTGTTTTTGTGCTGAGAAGAGCCAAAATTGCAGAAAATCGTCTCAGGTGTAACTCTTCCAAATTACAATGACCATTCTGGAGTGAATCAAATTGCCGTTTGGTGCAACAGAGCATCTTTTTGCTCAGTTTACATTGGTCTCCCTGGCGGCGATAGGTGTCTGTCTTCCATAAGGACGGGAGCCTATCCTGTTTGCCTTGTCTCAGGGGTCCTGCTGAGTCTGAGCCGTATTGATATTCTGGTGCTCAGCTGCGCAGCCTGATGGTCAGCCACAGCGAAGGGTGGTAAACGCATCTGCTGGGACTAGATGGGTGGTTCAGTAGCTGGGCCTGCAGCTTCCAGCTTCACTCTCTGTCATAAAGCCCCAGGGAGACATGACAAATGACATGGACTGCATCCCTGACAGTTGTTCAATGCTCTTTCCAATGATAATGCTCCCCCACCCCACCTTTCACTGCACATATAGGCAGGAGGCACTGAGACAAAGTGTGCTGATTAAATGCCTTGATCTGTCTCTTTTTACTCTCCTGAAAAAAAGGCTTCTAAATTGCAATGAAACATATCTCCTTACTCTCTTCTCAGTTAGATGTGCGGATAAATTTGCCAACACTGTAAAACATCATACTGGAATTAAGTTACACCTACAAACTCATCAATTTAATGTAAATGTGGAAGTTTGATTCCTATCAGAAGCATGGTGTAAAGTCTTGAAATGATGAATTTACTGAATGTACTGCTATGGGTTCACTAAACTTATCAAATCAAGGCACTAAAGAAACATAATTTGGCTATTAGCATATTTTCAAGGATGTATTGTATGTGCAACTCCCCAAAAGGCACTTTATTTTTTTACTATGAAGAAACATTAGATGATGGAAAATTGTTTTGTGTCCTGTGGTTTATTAAGAGTATCAGGGACTTTGTTTCAAGAGAATGACACTGCTGTTGAGTTTTTTAAAAGTCATTTTGTCATGCAGCGCAAATGAAATCCCATTCAGCTCCATTGTGTTGGGGTGGCGACAAAACACTCAAAAGATAAATATCTCAAAATTCAGCAGATAAAACCCAAACTATCTGTGTAGCTGGAAACCACTAGAGGTAAGTGAGAATATGTTTTTTGTAATCTGGGAGCAACCCAACTAGCTGCGGCATGAACAACCTGTAGGAGAGGATAAGTAAAGATAAGAGGCAGACATGAATGGCATTAACAAAGGTCGCTCCTTCAATTGCTGCCTCCTCCAAAACAGTTTTTCCTCTTCTCTCCATCTTTTTTTCAGCCTTTCCTTTTCCTCTCTTTCCCTCTGTTTACTGGCAGGGCTACGCTGGGGAGGCAGCAGGTAAGGCAGATGCCAAGAGCTCTTATGATCCTTGTCCCCACCCTCACCGCACCCCCCTCCTCCCTTCCACTTCCTCCCTCCGTCTCTGCGCTCTATCTAATAGACACCTGCTCCCTTGTCAACCCTAGACTCCCACCTGGCATCGTCCCACATGGCTTGGTCACTCACGCTCACGTCCACACAAACACACATATGATATCCAGCCACCACCGCACACTCACATCATCTGCACTACTTCATCACTTATTCCCATACTAACTGTAACAAGTCCAAATTGCGATGCTATAAACCTGTAGAAAAGAATCACAACCCCGAACGGCTTGTTTGAAGACATTTAGCCAGAAGGGCTGAAAGGAGAACAAAGACCATGAGCAAACTAACAAGAACAGCTCTAGTGGGCTGCACTCTTTAGTTTCTGAGGGAGCTCTATTCACATTCTGATCCTCCCTCCCTCCTCTCTCTCCCTCTCTCTCTGCCCAGAAAGGTCTGAATGGACACAAGCCTCCTGCGGGCCAAAGTCAATTAAAATAAGAGTCTTGGGAGTCCTTGTATCCCTGGTTACTGAAAGCACCTAAGAGGCCACGCAAAACTGCCATGTCCAGTCTTAGCAATAGAATTTCTCACTCATGTGCCTCAAGTAGGCTTCATGGAACTTTAAAATTCTGGGATGAACCTCATAATCTATGGACTACATGAAATACTGGTTGCTAAGACACTGCTTATTTATTGCTCCTACACATTTGCTACACAGCCACAGATGCCTCCCTGTCTGCACCCAGATACCACAAATTATTCATCAATGCCAATTTGATAATGAAATGGAAGCGACTTGTCCATGATGCAGGCTTTTTGCATTGGTAACAGGTTACGGACCAGTCAACTCATGACAGGCCACAACTGTGCTACTTGTTCATCCACAGTGGGGATAATTAGGTTGAAGCTGCAGACTGAACTCACAGGTGTACCTCTTTTCACACATGGTATACATTTTCTCTCTCTGGTCACCCTCGACACTCTCTTGACACTTTGGCACAGAGGCAAGTGTGAACTGTGGGTTGTAAAACTAAGTCTGTAAACTGACTTCATTAGCTCAGTCGCTGAGCATCTAAAATAAGTTGAGTCATTTCGTGACATATTTCACGGTGACTGATGTGTCCAGAAAGCTGATGAAGCGGGCAGAAGTGTGAAGTGGCAACATGTGAATGTCATGGCAGCCATGTAGCGTCAAAATGTGACACAGTTCCCCTTTCATATAAACAGATAAGCAGCTATTTCACTGAGAAGGGCATGTTTAGCTGAAAGAAAAATGTAAAATTTGAATGAAGGTGAGTATTCTGGGGGAAAGCATGGGAAAGAAGCTATGTATGGTGGGTTGAAAGCATTAGCGTTAAGAGTTATAAAACAGCCCGTCTATCTAGGCCAGACAACTGCCTCCTGTCTGCACCTCATCTTTGTCTGCTTCCTTTCTTTTTCTTGTATTATTTCCTCTGTTGCTCTCTCTGGGAAGTCAGTGATGTTGGAGTCTTGTCAATGAGTACTTAGGCCCGTTGCCTCATGGGGAGCCAGACTTGCTGGCTAGGTTTTATGGCCCATTTCAGAGCTGCCCCGGCTTAAATACAGCCTCCTGCTGGCCACATGGCCACAGTGTCGTGCCATGTCCATCCGGCGAGGAGGGAGGGGGAGTGGGGGGGGGGGGGCATGCTTGGATTCGTGCCAAAAAGGTTTTACTGTGGCCAGAAGCATATGTGGCCATGTGGAGGAAACCGGCACAAGGGGAGAAAAAAAAAATGCAGCGGATTTGGTGTTTCTGGGTTGCTGTTGACACATCCTGCATTCTCTGTTGTTACATAAAAAACTCTAAACACTTAATGTCCCAAGCATGCTGTTGAAATAACTTCTGTGGTTCAGTATTCAAGTATAAAGCTATCCTCTTTGGGATGCCAATTTATCTCTCTCTCTATATATATATATATGACAAAAATGTAGGAATCCTGAATAAAAATCAATGTCAAAGATAAGAGTTTTTATCTTCACATAAAATCTGTGTTCCCAGCTTTGCGATAAAGATTAAACTGTATGTATATACTGTATGTATGTACGAAATCCATTTATCACTAAGTGAATACCACCTGGAACAAGATGTTGTATATGCGATAATCTCAGGATGATTTATGCAGATCTCATCACTGTCATTTCTTGGTCATGGTAACACAGGAGCCAGCCTTTGCCCTAACCAGGCCAGTGTTTTAAAAGATAATCCCTCTTGGCACATGCAACAAATCTCTTCATTAAAAACAGGGCATGCCATTCAAGGACCCTGTAAAGCATGAAGGTGGAAATCTATAGCATTTCAACCCCCTGGTGAGAATTAATTCCTTGTGCATTAAATCCAAACAACATTCAGCCTTCAATCAGTTTACAGTATGTCGCTTCCTGCTACTATAAGCTGATTGGGAGCAAAACTCCTTCCAAACCTACATCTTTATGTCTTAATTCAGAAGCTGGCAACAGTCCGTTCAACTCTCTGAGGTCAAGTTTTGGAGCTCCCTTAAAGGACCAGACCAGTGATTTTGTACGTACTACAAATCACACACGCATACTTTACACCACAGTTATCAAACTTGCCAACCATAATGTTGTGTTTTAGATTTTGGATGCATTTTTCCTACCATTACAGACATTCAGTGATTTACATTTATTTCCATATAGCATGAAAACAAACTAGCTTGAGTTGTGTAATTCATCACAGTGAACATCAGGTCTGCACCTATTTTTATCGAAGTCATAACATCATTGCTGGTAAATGCAGTTTAAGTGCAGATGGATTTGAAATGCACTGCATCATAAAACTAACAACTGACAAATGTTAGCTCTTGTTCCTTTTTCTGTTTTGTTTTCTCATCTTCATCTTTTAAATCCTAAATGTATGTTTTATGTTGACTGTAGCAAATGTTTCTCAAGTTATATAACAATAAACTTCATATTATAGCCTGACTGATACTGGATTTTCAAAGCCAAAACTAGTATTGATATTTATACATATTAATCAGGACATTTGACAGTAAAAATCAACTTCTCAGGGCTCTCTGGGGGATGTACTGATGATTTCTAAATTACTTCAAACCTGGTTTGGTATTTCTATACTGCAATTTCTTGTTACTAACTTGCTGGCATACAAACCAATACTCAGCTTATATCATCCAATTTATTGGTTGAGGAGTTCAAACTTTAAAACACCAGAATGGTCTTTTAAGAAGGGGAAAACATATTTACTGATTAAAATGAGGTAAAGCAAAATGTTTGTGTGCCACAGACTATTACATTTTGCACACAAAAAAACTCTGCATTCAGATTGTCTGATGCCACTTTTACCTGACTACACTGAAATTTCTGAAACTCTGCCAACCGCTCGTTGAACCAGACTCCACCAACACAGAGTGTGTTTTTAACCGTGCGCTAACCGTGCGCAGATTATCAACTGAGCAGACCTGCAAAGAAGCGGCTTACCGAAGCCAGACTGTTTCCCTGAGCAACAGGCTGCTATTAACGAAGGCCCAGCCTTAAGCTCTTGTCTACAATGATACTAATTAGGCACGGAGCAGATGTGCCCAGACTAGTGCCCACCTCAGGGTGCTGGGCAGGGCCGGTAGTGTCACAGTGGCATACGCTGGTGGCTGATTCACCTGTGACCTTTTCACAGTGGGCCTGGGGTCAAAGCCTCATCTTAGAAGTACAGTGAAAACAAACACTGGAGGAACCTGGGTCGGGTCCTGGCACCCCTCTAGGCTCATTAGAGTCATCCATATGTGCAACAGATCAGGATTTGAATAAAAACCTTCTTCGTGATAAACACTCAGGCCAAATGGAAACAATGAAACTCAAAGCTCATTCTTTTACTGTATGTTTCTGTATATATCGCATGTTTGAGTATTTTTTGATATTCATATATTCATTTTATTACTTCATACTAGATTTATTACATTTTCAATATTGATTTGATCTGTTATTAAATATTCTGTATTTCAGACTATTGGTGTATTTGTAAAAAGGTAATTTATGTTATACAGTCTGAATTGTATTGTTACATTTTCTGTTCTTTCAATGTACACCTTTCATATGCCATGTTTTTTTCTCATTTTGCCACTTACATTGAGATCATTAGTTTCATCAAATTATTCTTACTCTACACACACTCTTACTACTCTAACTGCTTTTTGACTGAAATGAGAAGGTGGTGGGGTGGGGGGGGGGGGGGGGGGGGGGGGGGTAAAATTAACATTCAAACCATCAAGAGGGGAAAAAAGTATAAACTTAAGATTATTAATGGCTTTAATGAACAGCAGAGAACATACATAAGTGTGAACTATGATGCAGGCAAGATGACAAAACACCATGTGTGACATGCTTCATACTGTAAAACTCTGACAGACAACACAACAGCAGCCACGCAGCTCTTCTAAATGACCAACCAAAAAGCACATCTGATGTCATTCCATGTATTGCACATCTACACAGTCCAATGTGTGGACAGAATGTACAGACTGTGATGAGGATGGTTTGGTTTGGATCCAGCCAATGCGTATGAATTTCCTGTTGCAGCACTTCAACACACAACCAGTACCTGAGTCAGACTGACACCTCCTGCAGCAGTTGGTTTCTGTAGGGTTCAAATTTTACATTTTACTGGACTTTACAGACATTTCTAAGATATTCAGTGAATGAAGCACAGACATTTCATTGAGTCCCTCCCTTGTCCAAACACAAACCTCTGAGGTGAATAGATGGTTGACATATATCAGGTTGTACATCAATTATACAACTTATGGAGTCTCTAAAAAGCCACTGAGAAGGGGAGAGAATGACTAATACTTAAAGCGTGCAGAATGATAAATAGAATCACAAAAAGCTGTTATTAAAGGGTTAATATGTCACACGTTTGAAATCTCAAGGTGCAAAAATGACTATAGTACCTGTGCAGTCAGTATAAGGATTTTGAATCTATAAAAAAAGATTTCATATCATTGCAAGACTTGAATGAGCACTTTATCAGAGCAGTCAACAATGTTTGATCAGAAGTGGCACGATGGAAAATGATTGGTAAGTAGGGTGCAGCTCAAAAATACCTCACATTTTAACTTCTCATTACTGTCTCTGGTGTTTGGTTTCCTGTTAAGTGTCTCTGCACATATAGATCTCCCTTATCCGACCTCTGAAAGCACCTTTTCACCACTCTCAGGCTGTCTGAACAACCCACCTAAAAGAGTGCAAACGGCCTTTACTCCATTTCTATAATGCAGAAGGCATCATGCTATGCTGTAGATAGATATTAAGTGGAGTGCTTTCCACAACTGACAGAAAAGACTAAATGTATTATTATTTATTATTATTTCTCACCTGTAAATTTATCATACGTTACAATAAAAGTACACCCACTGATTTCTTCTCATGGTGTGTTCTCTACAAGATGCACAGTAGGAATAACGAATGGGTGGAGGCCTTTGTTTCCCCAACATTTATGTGAGGAGGTAAATCTACCTATAATTTCAGCAGGCATTTCAATACAGGTTTCAAAGCTCTGATAAGCAACATTTTTGTGACACTCAATATGACTTCTACATGTCTATGAAGCAAGTAGTTTGTAAGCAAAATCTGGTTTCTTCAAAAACATTATTGAGTTTTCACAATAATCTCAACTTCAACGGACTATTTTGAGTTCGTTAACCCAAATATATGCATGATCCACTTCATGCTGTACCACCCCCACCATTGACAAATCATATTTTAAGACCATATCCAGCAGTATCTAGCAAATATGATTCAGACGCTAAGTTAGAAAACGCAGACCATGGACATATATTCCGTTTTTTCAGTTAGAAATGTTGATCTCTTGACTGGCTATGTGAAACTAAATTTATTTTTGTCTCCAACGTCTGATCTTTAGAGAATTCAATATTAAATATGATCGAAATCCTATTTTGGGGGTTTGATTAGATGATTACAATATAACAAGATGTGTAAACATAGTGTATACTGTAATTACTTACGGCTGGATGTTCTTTCATTAAAGCCACATGAAAAGAGCCGGCATGTTCTGCAAATACACAATAGCAACAACTGTTCCTGGATGCCGATTGCTGTTAGTTTGATTTGGAATCGTATCGAGAAACTTCAGAAGAAAAGGTCAGCGCAATTTCACAACTTGGTGGAAGTAACAAGAATCTCCAATACAAAGAACAAGAAATTCATTGAAGCTGACAAAACAACAGTAATGAATAGTTGGAACTGTGGAGTACTGTACAGCTAGCCAGACATCTCTTTACCAACACTGCCTGTTGCAAAACCTCGCCTGTCTTAGCATGTTGGGAACTGTCCCACAGAAACATTTTAGGAAAAAAAAAATCATTGAATAATTTCCCAAACCAGGACTTTACTGCACAGCTAAACAAAAGCCTTCTTGGTGGAGGGAAAGCCAAGTGAACAATAGAGTAAAACACACATGCCAGAATATATTTTTTTAATATATATAGTTTTTAATAAGTAGAGAGAGACTTTTCTTTTAAACAGGAACTCATTCATTTAAGGAATACTCTGTATATGCTGTAGTATGCTTGGATTCAATGGTGTCCAACACTTGAAGAAAAATAAATTGTCTTCATATATATATACACATATATATATATATATATATATATATATATATATATATATATATATATATATATATATATACACGTATATAAAACTCCAGCAGCATAATCCATTTCTCAGTTATTCATGTGTATGTTCAGTATGTTCCAAACAATGGGACGCTTCACCACTAAATCACCAAATATGATTCCAGCGGAGGTTTGAGGAGAAACTATGAGTGTTTGAACATGCTGAACAAATGGATCAACAGATTGAGAAGTGGATTAAGCTGACAGAGTGGCTTGAGAAGTTTCTATGGATGTTTTGATACTTTGTTTTTGGCTGTGAGTCTGGTTATCCATTGGAATCCATTGTAAGTGTCATGAATCATAGCTCACTACAGCTACTGTCCTCGTTGAAGGAGCAAGGTACAAACCTTTCAAAACTACACCCAGAAAGAATTTTATACTCAAAAGAGTTTGGTCTAGTATTCTTTAAGTGTTGCATGAACAAAACAGCTGCTTAATAGCATTGTCACGCAATTTAACACATCGAATTTAAACCTGTTGCTCCTGATGAGGAACTCCCTTGAACCATAAGAAACACCAAATCACTGAAGCCACTGAAAATCTGTGCGTATCTCTTCAGTGAGCCTGGCTGGTTACGCTGTGTGGCACCGAGGAGAGTGGGTGTGATAAACTGCCAAGAGTTACGCTGAAAACGCTGCCTCAAGTAGGTCAGCGCGACTCAGAGAGATAATCAAGGCCATTTTGACCCCTTCTGTGTGAGGTGTAAGTGGGTCAAATGCAACAGTCAGCTGTTGCAACTCTATCACGCAGGGTGCTGCGAGACACTCGTCATACTGTCAAACCCCATTCCGTTAGTTTAAGACGTGGCAGGGTGCCCGTCTGCACCCACCAATGCAGGAATCAAACCTCTATCTGCCCCCCCCCAACCCCCACCGTCTGCCTCCCAGGGGTGAAATAATGTGAAGTTGCTCTCAGCAGCAGCTACAGCAGATCCACCTTCCTTCTTGTCACTGAATACACCCCCTGCAAACACAACCCTCTTTAACTGTTGTCTCCTCCTTTTGACAGCTCACAGCTTCGCAGATCTGTCCTATTCACAGCAGTGAAGTCTCCCCCTCCCATGTCTAAAATGCCACCAGCATTTCAACCAGGCTAACTCCAGCAATGTCCCTGCTTATTCCTCACTCTTCACTGCACAGAAAAAAGGGGGACCCATGTGTCTAGAAACGAATCTGCAACAGCAGAACAAAGGCGAAGGCGATACAGGGCAGCCTTAATCTCTGCACTACTGAAGCCAGCAGCTATTTTAAAGCTCTTTCTCTGTGTCTCTCTATCCCTCCCACCTTCCTCTCTTCTCTGTAACATTCTTCCTCTCTCCCCCCCTCTCCCTCCCTCTTTCCCCTCGTTTCCCTTGGTGTCTCAGGGCAGCAGCTTCTCTCTGTTTTCCTCTCCTCTCTCCCTGCGTGTCCAGTGACTGACTGCACAATACACATCAATTATTCATGGCTGCTCTCTCTGTTTCGCAGGCAAAACCAATCACAGATGGAGTCATTGCTAATGGGCTCCTGCTGTACTTGCCACTGGCTTCTTTGCACTCAAGCAACAAATACCCCAGAGACAATGAGAGGGAAAAGAGGGATAAGCTGTAAAAAAAAAAAAAGAAGGAAAAAAAAGAAGAAAAAAAAAAGAAACTTCATAAGGTACTAACAGCCACAAGGAGCAGAGGAGGACGCACGTTTGTGGTCAGAGAAGAAGAAAGGTACGTAGCGCCACAAATAATTTAGCAAAATTAGGAGCCGGCTTCTGCAGCAGTAAAGGGTTAAAGACAGGGAGGGGGGAGGGGGGAGGGGGGGAGACAGATACAGAGAAAGGTGGGAGGACAGGCAGAGAGGGAGAGAGAGAACCAAATGCTTATCTCCTCACCTCGGATGTATGCAGCTGTTATTGATGTATCTTCTTTTTCTGTCTAGTGATCCATTGCTTGCTCTCCCAATACACACATCACACAGAAGCAGCCACAGCCACTTCGCCAGAAGGGAGACAGGGAGGGGAGGGAGGGGAGGGGAGGGGAGGAGGGAGGGAGGAGAGGAGAGGAGAGGAAAAAAAATGCAGGCAGCTCACATTTCAAACTTGCAAAGGGGGGTGGTGCCTAATGTGCTAGACAGCCTGTATCTTGGCCCGGGTCCAGAGCAACGAGTAAAAGAAGCCTCAATCAATTCATTTAAAGCAACATTTGTTGCAAGGGAGATGCTGCAGAAAAGTGGCGATAGAAATGGTTCAGGTGGGTACATTAAGCAGTGATTTCAGACCCCAAACCTTGCCTTTGCATACAGTTGACTTAATCCATCAAAATAGTCATTGTAATTAAGGGGCATGGAAGAAGAAGAAGAGGAGGAGGAGGACAAGGAGGAGGAAGAGGAGGAGGAGGCTGGGTATTGTGGCTTCCTGATGTGCAGAGGGTTGGAATCAGGGAAGGAGGGGCCAATTAGACCACATTTGTCTTTCAGAGCACATGGGCCCGGGTAAGCTTTTGGATAAATAATTACACACCTATAAAACATGTAAACTGTGGCTAGACACACCACCTGAGGCAGTCTGGAGCATCTATTGTCATCCGCAAATAAAAATACTTGTGCTCACCAGCAGCGAGTCAATTCAAGTGTCAAATTAGTGCAACTGATCTGTGGCTTAAACACAGTAATAAACATTTAATTAGAGACATGAGGTACAATGTAAATTCATTGTGATATGCAAACACCGGATTCTTTTGCACTGCAAATTACAGAGCCATATGGAGTGGCAGAAGATGCTACCAATCACCTCCCGCTTCCATAGACATAATAACTGCTGCAACTACAAGCAAGGAAGGTCAGAAATGCTCAACAGCTCCTATCTCTGGTCTCTCCTGTCCGTATTTGCTCTCCTGGTATTTACTATCAGCTAAGTGCACGGTGGGTGACTTTCAGCCCGGCACCCTTACTGCGAGTTAACACATCAATCACGGCTGGCTGGAAGATTTCACTTGACCATGCAGTGTAAAACACAGAAATTGTCCAAAGTGGACAGAGTGTAGATTTGTAGCCTCTGTGACAAGAGTCAGGCGCACATACTTCCATAAGCCTTTAACCTCGGTCCATCTGTACAATCCAATATGTTGCAGCCAAGCTTTGTTCAAATCCTCAGAACTTTATTGTAAATTCAAGTGGAGACCCAGAAGCTTCCAAAGAAGAAATGTACTGCACTGATATTTTGGAGAAATGGGTATAAGCTATTACACAAGACAGCTACAGTAGAATATTTGCATTTCATGTAGTGGAGCTGGCATAAATATGCGACATCTCGGTTTTGAATAGAGTGACTAATGAGAGGATACAAAATATTGGAAATATAAAGAATATACATGAGAAGGTGTCTTACTGTTACAATTTTTTGTTTAAAGAAATAATCCAGCGATTAAGATTTTTTAAGATCCTATCTGTTGCATTTCATAACGCTCTCTCTATCTCTGTTTTCTGTCTCTCTGCACTTTCAAACTGCAAAATAAAGGCTGTTTTTGTGGTGGACTTTTAAACTTGTAAATAATAGTACAGACCCATTATGATTGTAATGTTTGAAGGAATGTGTATGGTACTCCATCACAGAAGATTTTGTTTTGACAGACTTAATACAGACGTATACGTTTACATTGTGGGTGAAGCAAGTAAACACTCATCCTTAGACTGGGTTTCAGTTCTTGGATGAAAATAATAGCAGACACCACCTGTGGAACCATGGCTGCTTCATCACTCTCTGAAATAAAGCTTACATCCAATTCTGTGTAAAAATCTGCATTTAAATCTGATTAGTTAATGTTTGTTTATTTCTTACAACCTTCAATTTAATCTGACTGTCTGACACAGTCTCGGCCACCAACAGTGTTTTCAGACTTCTGTGTCATTCTCTATTTAGGAAAAGCCACAGCTAAACTATATGTTGAAGCACACTGAGTGGAGAGACAGACAGAAAAAAACATTTTGGTGTGGAAAGCTCTGGGGAGGGAAATTACAGCTTTAGAGGCCAATGTGTGTGTATCCGACCCCTGTATTGTGTGCAAAATCGCAGACCTTTCCACACATGACAACATGTCTGACCTCTGTGTCTTAAGCACCACTTCACTGAAAGGCACCATAAAAAGCCGCTGTATGATCTGTACTTAAAACTACAGTTTAGAGGGAAATTTATATTAGATTTGCACTCTAGCATACTAAAGACTTTAACCACTTCAGTGGAAGAGTAAAAGCTTCACCGCACACTTGAAAAATGTTCATCTTAACCTTAAGAGTCTTTTTTTTCTAGAGAGAGAATTTCTGTGAGGTCTAAGTGTGGAATTTCTTTCTTACTAAAATAAAGTGTTTAAGGACAGTGTGTATAATATGTTGAGCCTTCTTCTCAAACGTGTCATTTTTGGTCGTATAAACTTGATATTATCTTGACTGACTGTTAAGATGAATGTTCTGTATAGATTTATGGTATGAAGCTGTTGTCTTATCTTTATCTACAAGTGCAAACAAATGTAACATCCCCTCTTCAACTGGATCCTGCACTTCATGCATGAACTGATTAGAAAAAACTGTTTCTATAGTCACTGTTAAAACTCCCACTGCCAAAACAAGATGAAACAACGGACAAAAACTGTGTTGCTTAGATATTTGAATCATGCTGACACTGTTAACTACAACCCACATTATCTAATGATCAAATGGCCCTACGTGTGTAAAACGAGTGTAGAGACAAACTAGCCTGACAGAGCAAAGCTGAAGCCCAACTAATTATCTGCTGAATAGCCGGTTTACCAGGCGTTTGTTACATGAGAGAATGAACGGCTCGAGGAGCTGAAAAACTTCGACTGGTGCCCCCTCTTATGAGTTGGTGCCTCCTTTCACTCTTTAGAGCAGAGGAATTCCAAGAGCTTGCTCAGGCGCAAACGATCGGGAATGTGCCACTCTGACCCGCTCGGACGAAAAAACGTGATTAAGCGTTTTGTCGACACTCTCGAACGAGACTGAACCACTGCAGTTGAGCAGGAGGGGTGTGACACGGATGAAACAGGCTTGTAATATAACCTGTGATGGTCAGAGCAAGAGGGGAGGCCCTAATGAGTTTATCCACACCGAGAGAGTGATCTCCTTACTTTGATGTCACCGAAGCTCCACCTGCTTGGCTTTGCCCTGTGGTAAGACAGTCCAAGTAATCACAGATTAATAGAGCAGGCTAATCTCATTCACAAAGAGGTCACTACTAGCAGACAGATGCCCCTCCCCCAGCTCTTTCTGTGCATTGTGGGCCGCTTGCAAAAAGGCAAAAAAAAGAAGAAAAAAAACTGTCCAATCCCCCTGAGTACATCTATTAAAGTCGTACAATCACCAAACCACACAGTGTGCAGAGTTTTCCTTTTCTAGTCAGCTGTAGACAAGCAATTAAGTTGATTCCAAGTTACAAGAAACAGGATCTAAACCTCTGACCTGCTCACTTTGCTTTAATTCAGATACTGTAACTGATTAAATCAATAGGAGGTAATAATGAAGTTTTTCCTGCGGCAAGAAGATACATACTGGTGGTGTCATTATGATCAAGGTGTATTTCTTTGAGTATTGCACTTTAAGCGTTTAAAGTTAACAAGCTAAAGTCTGAAACTGTTGGAGGCACTTCATGATGAATTCATTTGTCAAAGCCACGATCTGTTTCAGCTGTAAGTTGGCTGTGAACATTGATTTTCTACTGCTGAAATCAGCTCTGCCCTCCCCTCAGCACAATTTCCCCCCTCAATCTTCTCCCATGTTCGGAATAGGAATTTAGATGACATAACAGAAATGTAATAGCTCGATCACGCTGTGTGTCCGAGCCAAGACATCTCGACGACAAGTTAGGCCTGGTTAAAATGGGACACCAAATCTGATTTACTTATTAGCGCTCATCCATTGACCTAATGTCCTCTGTGGCAGACAGAACCGCTCAGATATCTGGCTTTTTTACCCCTCCCACTTTCAACATAGATTTTCAGAGCAGATTACAAGACGCATGATGTGACTGAGCCGGCCAGTGGTTATGAAAACAAGATTTGGCTTCAAATGCTCCCAGGACACTTTTTTCTTTTAAGAAAAACTCCCAGGGTTTGGGCTGTACAAGCCAGAGATAAGTAAAAAACATGAGGTGGAACAGTTTCTCTCGGAACAAAAAAAACCTTGTCACGCAACAAATGGCAGACTGTCGTATTTATGACTAAACTGAGAATTTGAAAAGGACTTTCTGCTCTGAGCAGAAATTGGAAGTTCAGCTTGGATTACATCCAAGAAAACTGGCAGCTTTGGCTAAGTGAATTTTTGTCAAAGCAACATCATGCAGGGGACACAGTATTCAATTAAAACTTCACTTCTTCCCATGTACTCCTACACAGAACTGATCTTGCTTTTCAGATTTGTTCCTTGCTTCTAATAAGCTCCTCAGTGAACGGCAGACACTGACTCGTCTGTCTCTGGTGTTGGATGGCTGACCTGCTGCCACCATCCTGGCCACATCATGTGACTCCCTCCCTTCCCCCGTCGCTCGGCAACGGCCCTGCTGGATGTCGGGGAGTGGGTCCTACCCCTGGGGCCCTGGGGGGAGTGTCGTTTAAGAGCTATCTCCCTGGCTGCCAGAGAGGGCTTTCTTTCCTTAACAACCTCCTCAACTGGGGCCTCCACTCTAGAGCTTCTGGGAGCTTTGCTGGAGAATGCAGAGGCTCTACAGTGGTGTCCATTGACTCTCTCTCTCTCTACAGGCCTCTCCTCTCAAAATATCCATGCACATACAGGTACATAATTGTCCATGAAATGCACTTTGGGATGCTGCCTAGACTCGAGTACTCGCCGCTTTCCAAATGACTACTGTTGCACGAAATTATTCAGACAGAGAATCAATTGGCAATCTTATCTAAGCCCGTAAAGTAGGGTCTGAGATTTGATTTAGCATTAAGTAGAATTAGAACATTTGGCGGTGCAAGTTAATTGCTGACAGTGATTCCTCTCCTGTGGCTGACACAAGAGTGACATCGCATGATTTGAAGCCTAATATAACATATTACATATGAAACCATGAACGCCATAAATCAGAAAAAGCAAACAAAGTGAAAATTTGAACAACATGTGGGTCTGACTTTCATGTCCTGGTCGACTTAAAGCAGCTCAGCAGAGAGGCCGAGCGCACAGAAGCAATTGCACAACCCCGCTTTCCTCGTAACCCAAGACAGGTGGAAACCACAAATCAAGAACTGTAAAGGAGCACAAAATATTCCTGTTATCTACAGAGCTGCTGACAGCCTATACGTCTTCATTCCCACCCTGGCTCAGCATGCTTTTTTTTTACCAGCTTGATAACAACATTTAGCAGTCTACATCTGTCCAAATAATCCATCACTGTACCGAGATGACAGTGCTGTATGAAAACAGGAACTAATCATCACTGATACAGTTTTTTGTCGCGCGTGACAAATGGAACATTTTGCTGTCTGCACTTTGTCTAAAAACTCCAGTGGAGAAAACAAATCGAGATGTGGTTCTGTGAGATGTGACATGAAAAAGTGAAAGTTTATGAGTACAGTAGCAGTCAAAAGGTTGGAGACACTTTCTCATTTAAGTACGAAGGCATGTCCAAACTTTTGACTGGTACTATATATTATAGGGTAATGCTCAGTTATTGAGTGATATTGGAAAAGGTATTTTGCTATATTAAAAACAAAAGCAAAAAGATATGGTTGGACTATATATCGTGCAGAAAATCATATAAAAATATAATTTAATGCCTACAATGAACAAATAAATCATTTGTACAAGCAACTTAAAAGGTCAGGCATAAAATTAACCATGGAGCGACCAATGGATGTACTCAAAATGGTGTTTAACACAGCCAGGTGTACTTTTTCTGTAGTACCAGGCTCTTCTGTTGTCTAGTAGCAATGGGTGGGTATCATGAAATGCTGCCAAGAATGCAGACAGGAACTTTGAGCCCGTTCAGGCCAGCATGGCCAGATGGCCTGAGACGGCGGTTGAGAAAACTCTGGTCTTACCTGCTGATTTTGGAGTGAACTTGTCCCTGTTGGCAGCGCACACAGCCAGGAGCCGGTAGCCCAGGTCCAAGTCGTAGCCCTGCTGTGCTGCTACGCGGCTGACCACCTGAACACGACGACACAAACCCAACTCAGTCAGGACAATGGCTGATATTCATTATGGTCCAAAGTTAATTTCGACAGGATCTTTGTGAGATAAAGCATTTTTGTATTGTTAATTCTTGGAAAACCTTAGCATATCCGTGACATCATGTGAATATTACTATACATATAGGTCAATATTAAAGATAATAAAGATGTAATAATACAAATTTAAATACATTTTTGAAAAGGATGCTAATTAATTACTTGACTTACTTGACCAAAACACTATCTGTTATTTTAAAGGTCACAGAAATGGCACTTCCGTTATCAGATAAATGACAGTAGTTATAACTACAAAGTGCTCACATACCTTTGCCAACGCTACACACATTTAAATATTTTATTATCTGAACAGAAAACATTTTTTAATCTACATCTGAATGAACATCTATTTTGAAATCATAGAAATCATTTTTACATATGCACAAGAAACTTCATCAATTCTTCTTGTTTCATCTCAAATTTGTTTTTATCTTACCAAATGATATAGAAATCTGCGACCAAGATTTTCAGAGGTCCTACTAGCTAACAAACAGATAAATAATCAGGAATAATACATCATGTCTAGGGCTAATGCAGTAATCTTGGTCTGAAATGGGTATTCATTTTTAATTCATCCACAGATTAGTTAACAATTCAATACAGCTCCAAACTGGTGGTTAAATTCATTCAAGGACTGAGCATTTGCCCTGATTCTGACTGTTATATAAGGGTGTCGTTTGGCAGCAAGGTCCGGTTCAACTTAAAGGATAAAGTCAGAACATGTTTATGAGTTCCATGTGAGTTGGAGAACAGCAAGGTGAAGAGAAAATGTGGCCTCTAGTACTGTGACGCTGACTGAGAGGAAACATTAAGAGCAACATCAACATGCCACAGGACGTGATGTAAATCGCCCTTATGTAGCAAACGTTGCCTCGAGTTACCATCGCCATTATGAGCTCAAAGAGACACGCTGAAGACATTTAGTCCTTCAGGACATACTAAGGCCTGTGCGGACCACCGTGCATCACTAGAGATGGATTCTTCCCTCTCCCTGACTTTTTTCATAGCTGCAATCCTGCTGTCACACTCCGAAGTTCAACTCAAGCCCCGAGGTAGTACAGCTGAACACTGCTCCCTGCACCATGTCATTATCTTCAGTAAGTATAGTCTTGACGTGACACCAAAACAAAGTATGTATATCTTGCCTTTATTTATAGGAATCCCCCCATTAAGAAGAAGATATATGAGTATAGGCTGTCTAATTAGAATCTAAACCCGTGAGGGACATTTTCCTAACTGGTAATTCTAGTTTAAGAAGTTACAACAAGTAGTTCTAATTTCAGGACCTTAATTGTGCACAGCCGGTGGAGTTGTGGCGGACTGTCAACCATAAGCCAAACATGTGCCTTTACATACAACACATATATTATTCATGGGTTTAAAGTTTTAAAATATTTGTCTTTTCAGCTTAGTTTAGTTTGAGTTAATGACTTGAAAGAAGACACATATTTGTCTGCTTCTTTATAACTGATGGCTACAGTTTTGATGGGGAGGTTGTAACACATGCAGAGGTGCATACAAAATTTGTAGTGTTTTACTTTGGTTTGTTTTTGAGATAAGCAAAGACATATTGTTTAATATACTGTATGTGTGGGATATTAGTGTGACAGCCAGCCATGCAATCTAGTTTTAAGACTTTTTTTTGTATCAGTTCTGGATGAAAACATCACACCAAGACAAATCGTGGCAAAGTTACCTTGAAACAATAATTAAATGAAAGTGGTGCTTGAGAATAACCTAAGATAACAAAACAATTGAATCATTCAAAAATAAGATATAATGGCTGAATTATTGTCTTATTAACTCCTGAAATGAGTTCAATTAAAAGATAAATATGTTTCAAGCACCCTTATCTATTAAGTTGTTGTAGTAAGTTTTTTATATTGAGACATTTAAATTAGTTTTAAAGTCAGATATGCCTCATAATGGCCTGGGTTTTATACTCAACACAAGCAAGAAATCTTATTGAGTCATTTTTGCCACCTGTCTGACATCACCAAATGCCAACGTTGAGTCAGCAGTGACATACAAACATGAAGTGTTTACCATTACAGTCTGAGACGGGTTAATTTCACAATCACATCGCTCCATCCCAGTGTGGTTCAGGCTAAGGTCTATACAAGCCATAAACTAAAAGGAAAAGCCTTGAGATTTTCACGGCAGGAAACAAATTGAATTGGTGAAATGGAGGAAAAGGCACCTGCTGCTGCACATTAAAGCAGTAACACAAACAATCACTTGAATGGGGAGGGCGGGTGAGGAGGGGTGTCACAGCGGTTTCACTGTGATGCTTGAGTACAAATCTCTTGCCTGGTGTAACTGCACTCGCTTGGTGGGGTTACAAATTGCACCCAACAGGAGCTATGCGTATCTCTTATCTACCGCTGGAGGCTGTATGGAAATGAGCACGTTAAAGCACAGTATGGCCCATGGTGACAGGTGAGTGACTCATCCGCAGTCCATCCGTTTCTCTGCTGTACCTAACTGTCTATCCTTTATCTTCTGGCCCCAAATTTTTAGAGGATGGGGGGTAATTCGTTCCCATAGAACGTCTCCTCTCTGCATTGACACATAATAATTCAGAATACTAAAAAATGCATCTTGAGCGTCAAACACTTCCAATCTTGAAATGTTGCTCTGAAAAGTCTCAAAAACCTAAAGAAACTTCTCATAAGCACTATGACTGTCCATCTGTATATCTGTTATGTTCCAAATATTAAGAAGTTGTGTATTCAGCCTTCTATATGTCTCAAATGGGGATATTATGCCAAAAATATACAAAATGTGGCTAAATAGATGTGCTGCTAGTGAGGTTAGCTGTTTATCTTTGTTGCATATAAACCAGTGACATTTGCCCATATTGGTCATTAATATACAACAGCTACACATGCGAGCAATAAACATAAGTTTCCATGTTTGGAGTTTAGAAGTCTGTGAAGAACTTGGACGGTGAAGTGGTAAAGTAGGAGTGCTTAGAGAAGTTTGTAGAGAAGTTTTATAGACATTTTGATACTTTTTTGAATCCATGCTCTCAGGAATAAGCTACAAACATTTCAGAGCCACCTTTCAACCCTACAGTGTTTGGTTAGTGTTTGATACACAAAAGAGGTTTCTTGTGGGTTATTTCTTCAAAAATGTTGTTCTGAACTTGAGATTGAAAGAGACTCTTCAGGATACAAGAGAGTATTTGCCACTTTTGTCAGTTTGCTGCAGCACTGTAGACAAACAGCTCTTCCTTCTATATCTGATTACATCCAATTTCACCAAAATCTTTTCTTTGTTTATGGTATACTTCTCAAAACAGTCAAGTCTTTTTTTTTCAACCATCATGGGATGCTCATTATTCAATTAATCAAAAGCCCCTAGGCATTTAAGTAGGGGAATTAATAGCTTTGAAACCATATTTCCTTACAAGCACTGATTGCTTTGTGGTTTGAGGACATTATTGCGCTCGTCCTTTCATTGTTCCAGTGTGTTGATTTCATGAGCACAAACTGTAACTGAAGTCACTGAAAGGTGACTGAATCTCAGTCATTTTTACAGCGTGTAAATACTTTTCATTTTCCAGCGACCTCAGTGAAGATCAGGCAGCTAAACATTACTTCTCTCCTATGCCTAAGGGAGTTGCGGAAAGAGCCAATGCAGCAGTTGTTTCAGCAGCCCTTTCCTTGTCCTTGAACCCTTGAGTGTGAGACTGTTCTATGGATGAGGGTGGGGGAGTAGGCCGTGACTGCCGACTTACCGTTAGGCATCCCATCAGGCTTTGTTCGAAGGGGCGCTGGAAGGCTCGTGGGTCGCCACACCAGTCCAACAGCTCTGTTGCTGCTGTTTGGAAATTTGCTGGATTTTGTAAGTGCTAGAGGGAAAAAAGGAAAGATTTGGAATACATTAGAGTCTAGTACCATTGAAAGGTCACCGATAAAACAAAAAAACTAAAACAAATAGAGATTACATTATCAGATATATGTATTTATTTCTTTGTGGATTATGGATTTCTATAGTGATAGAAGGGTCTGGAGGACTGGTTTGATTTTATTCAATCACTGAGTGTGAGCTATGTAAAGAAAATGTTATTTTACAATAATAATAGTAAAATTTAAAACAAATTATCATAGAGCCAATGGTCCTAAAACCAAAATAAATTGCTAATATCTGACTACAATATCTACATAGCATGATTTGTGGTTGGACTACCTGCTTAGTTTTCTGCTCTTCTGAACCCGTATAAGAACCCGTATATGGAAAAAGAGGGCTTGGTAATAAGTGAGAAAATCTTTATCAAAGTTGTCACCAAAATGAGGGCTGTGCCAACAAAATGTTGAATAATTAAAAGCATTCAGGGTGCCTTAAAAGAAAACAGCATTTTTTTACGACCACATTTCCTGAAAAATTTGCTTATCACACTCTACTTATGTTGTGGGTTTAAAGTATTAATGCACAGAGCTGAAGGGGTATGTCCCCATTAGACTCAGACACATGCTTCCACTTCGCTCTCCCCAGGTTTCTGTAACACAACGCCTCGCTACTGAGTGCAATAAATCTCCCTATATGGCTGCATGAATAGCCGAGGAAGCCCTTATTTTACCAGTCGGCCCTGAGCTGTGCTGTGACTTTATCTGACAACAGGCTCCTTGACCTACAGGCACCCCTTTATGGCATTCATTCCCCTCCTGGAGCCAGCAGCCCACTCACTAACCCTGTTGTCTGTCTTGTTGTACAGCAGCAAAGAAAACTAAAAAATGGACCTCTCTGGGTCACCAGCTCGGGCACACTGTTGGTCATTTCTTCTCTAAAAGCTTTCAATCCTCAATATGAATCACTTTATATACAGAAGAGCAGACGCAGCACCTCCACTCTGCAGTAATCTGTTGGCTTTGCGACGATTATGCACACAAGCCTCTGTAGTGCACTTGTACAAACCAGGAACAAATGGACTCCCACTACATGGCTTCAAAGGTAAATAGAGAGGTTTGTCAGCTTAAAGTGAATAGCTGCCTTTTTAACACGTCTGTGCGCTTTGATTTCGCTGTCAGAAGGAAAAGGAGAAGAGGAAGTGACAGCAGTACAGTCACTGCCTTGCAGTGCTTTTTTCTTGTTTGCTCTTTAGGGGGCAGCAGAGGTCAGGATTTGATAAGGCAGCTTTCATATCAATTTACAAAGCTGGCGTTTGACAAGGGCCGGATGAAACCAGTCTTGTTCATTTTATGCGCTGTCCGAGATTGTTTCCCACTCGCCCGACATGTCTTTGTTGGGGGAGAGTAGGACAGGACGTGGTGGTGTTGCTGAGCATGAAAATCCTACTGGTGGATAAAGTCTCCTGTCTCCAGAAACACACACATCCACAGATGCTAAATTTAGATAAGTCTGGAAGCTAGACAACATACGCAATCAGCGCACCAAGGATGGAGGGAGGCGGGTGGAGGGATGGGGGGTATGTAGAGGGGAGGGGGAAAAAAACACACCACCACTTGGGCTTGAAGTGATTACTGTTCTTTGCACTCAGAACAATTGGTCCCACCAGTGTGACTGTCACACGGAGAGCTTGGCAGTGCCACGCCACAGATGTTACCCCTTCTCCAGCCAAAACCCACCAATCAAACCAAACTAGTGGCCAAGAGACCCCTCACTCCCCCATATCCTCATCCCCTGGGAGAGAATGATCCTCCAATACTTACACCCCAGTTAAAGCTCGGCCCAGTTCGAGGGAAACAAAGACAAACGCGACTAGCGCTGTCCTGAGAATACAGCTTTCAACAGATACAATCATCCTCTGTAGTCACGTCTGGAAACAACTTGATCTGCACATCTGCAACTAAACTGAATGTGACAGCGCACGCGATCTGGCAAAGACTCCCTTTCCTTTCAAAATCACAGCTTTTGGTTTTGCTGCTGCTGTTGTTCTACATTCAGTGACGCCCCAGAGCAACCGAAAACATATTAATGGAGACAATTAACCCTGGAAAGAAGACAGCGGCAGACAAAAACAGCTGCATAGCCGGTACAGTAGTACAGAGAGCTTTGTCTTCCAGTTTATCTTGAAATATTGATGCTTACAGTCTGAGGAAGTGCTCCTGCAGTGAGGGGAGAGTTCATAGTTTCCGCCAAACCTCTGTTCATATCACTGAGTGGAGAGTCTGTCAGCACACTGGCTTCCCCACCGTGAAGGGAAAAATACTGTCTCTAAAATAGATACCAGCAGTATCAAGCAGCCCAATCATCTCCCAAAGTGCTCACAACGGTGCAATTCCAGGACACCAGAGGAAAAGAAAGTGCCGCTGAGAAACTGTGTGTTGAGGGTGAAGTCTGATAACTCTTTTTATGTATCGCTTTTTAAACATCCTCATCTGTTAGGAGGTTAAACAAGTTAACATATCTTTTTCGCTGTATCGCTTTTTAAAAAAGTGACAGATGCGTTCCTCTGAGGCGTTTCGCTTCCTCAACAATCAGCATGAGGAAACAAACAAACAGCATTGTCAGCATTGTTTATTTTTTCCAATTATGAATGTAAGAATAGGTATCCATATATACCATATATTAGATATTCCAGTGTAGACTAACTGTCCCAAATCCCAACACATTCCATTTAAAATGATACAAAACAAGGAAATACAGGAGTATCGTGTATTTGAGAAGCTGGGACCAGTTTTGCATTTATTCCCTGACTTAAAAGATTAGCTGAGCATCAAAAAATTTTCAGCTACTTTTCTAACAGTTAATTTACCCTGGTAATGGTTTCAGCACTACATAGAACAATTCAGTTTATAAGATGTCAAAAAAACGAGTAGATGATTGAGGTAAGTTGTTGTGATTAACCTCTAGACCTACTTTTTCACACTCATGTCAGACAATGCAGACACATCTAACGGACCTTAATACATTTTAAGTGTCGGAATTAATGTCTGAGAGTGGAAAATTGCCATGTTTTCATATTTTATGAAGTGTTTGGTTAAGTTATTGTTTAAAAGTATGATTAATGCAATTTCACAACAACACAATAATTTAAAACTTACCACTGTAATGATTTCTGATTTAACTTTCAACCCTGTGATTCAATCAGGCCGACGGATTCCAATTTCCTCCACTTTATCATTGTGCCCAGCAGTAATTTATCATTTCAGCAACAAAATCAATTTGTTCCCCTGTCCGCTGTACTGGCTGGGAGTATTTAGACAGACATGTCACATCTTCCACAAAACAACAACACAATGGTGGAGGCTTCATTTATATTCCTGCTCCACGTCCGCACAGCCTTCAAGATGCCAAATTTCAGCATGTGCACACTTTCAATTAAAGCAAACAGCTGGATTGGTTTACAATATTTCCTTAATTATTTTAATGACTTGGATATTGGACAATGGGGAGCAAGGGGAGAAGATAGTGAGTTAATTGTTCTGATCTCCCCTGATGATCATCTTTGTGTGCGGGGAGGAGAATAGACGGCCGGCTGAATGGGCTCACTGCTGGTCTAATTGGCAGGACATAAATGGTATTTATTATGCGGGCCTTCCAAACCCTGATTGTCTGCGGCACAAAGCTGCCTCTATTAGCAGGGTGCTGGCTCTTACTGGTTGGTTTGAAATGACCCGGCGCTTAACCATTTATTAGATGGACTGGAGGTCTCCTTGTATGCCATGGAGCTCTCTAATTGGCATGTTTACCCATGTGCTGCTTCCCCCAGCCGCTAACATTGGGACATGTTTGTTTAAATTTTTGCCTTGTAGGGTTAATACATTTAACCTCCTGACATTAGACTCTTGTGTTGTCCTGTTCTGTGAACTTCATAGAATAATCCACTAGCTATTAGCAATGTGATCATACAGTGCATTAACAGAATTCAATTTCACCCTGTATTACTAAAGAGGGAGTGGATATTGAGTATTTAATATGCTGCTGAGAAGAATGTAACCAGACTAAAGACTCAGAAAGAGAGTCTGTTTACCTCTCTCCACCTTATTACTCAAGAACATCATAGCTTGTCTCTACACATAGGGGCTTCCCTCTGTTTGCTCCATAAACACTTGCCCTGTCTCTCAATGTGCCTCACCTTGTCTCTTTCTCAGTAATAGCCGGGAACTCCCTGCCAAGGGTAAAACAATTTGCCACGTCCGCACTTGTGTTAAAGTGCAAGCCCCACACATTGTCCCAAAGGCCTTCTGATGTACTTTTCAGGACGTGGACCTCAGCACAGAGACCAGAAAACAAAACAGGCCGTCAGTTAAGAAAAAAGATCAAAGGGAGAACACCCTGTAGCCCGGGGTTACGCAACTATGTCTGTTTAATACTGCCAGAGATTCGTCTTGCAGTGAATGGTGGGGAGGAGAGAACAAAAGGACTTGCTGGGAGTCAGCAATAGAGGGATAGAGATGGGGGATGATGGGGGAGGGAGGGGAGCCCTTGCACTTTGACCTCACTCTCTAACCTGAGTCACACCAAAGCCCTGATAATGGGACTGAACAGATTAGTCACTTACTGTGGCCAAACAGACAGACTCAGGTGCATGTCTGTATGTATGTGTGTGTGAACAAGCACAAACTTCAAATCAACAGTGTTAGTTTCCTACTTTTTTCAGCAAATGGCCACATATAATGTATATATAGAAATCCAACAAATTGAAATGGAATTTAAAGTCCCCCTCCACTCAAAAATGTGTTTTGTTTATGTTATAGACACATTTATCTTCTGAAAGTATAAAGTTTCTCTGTGCTAATTGAAAATCTGATTTTAAGGAGGTGATCCTATTATATCATGATTTGTGACATCACAAATCACATAGAAGCCAATCCTGGTCCAATATTTGCTTTACACAAGTATGATGTGGAAACTTGAAGCCTTCAGTATACATACACTGAGAATCAACTTTACAGAAGTAGGAGACATCTTGTACCCAGCAGGAAAACCATTGAAATGACAAATACTTGCATATTCATAGATTCAGGGGTTTTTTAATGAGGGAGAAAGAATATAAAAAGGACAAAAATTATTGTTCCAAGCACAGGCTTTTTATATGCATTAATACATGTCTGCAGGGGGTCTTTAAACATTTGCCTGTCAACTTCTGTTGCCAACCAACATAATACTCTTCTCATTGCAACATAAACTGCACTCTTATACTCACTATGATGCACTTCAGCCATTGCCACACAGCTCATCTGAAAGCTATGCATTCAATTGCCCCAATACAGCTGTCACCACCACATCTGTCCATACTGAATTTCATGAGCCCACCTCCACCCCAGCATCCACCTGTAAGCTCTGCGTCTATGCTCTCCAACAGTCACTCCCCACTCCTTGCTATCCTGAGCTTGGGGCTTTCCTGTGGGAAGTGACGAGGTCAGAGCCAAATCCCAACACTGTACCTATTAGACATTGACAGCCATTTAATGGTTGACTGAACTGAAGTAGAGCTAGCAATCCTGCAGTGTATTTTTAACAACATGAACTTATCTTGTGTTTAATTCTGATCGTACAAAAATAACTATAACCATGAGGTTTATGTAATAAATTCAAATGCTGTTTTTCCATTTACAAGTTTAAATGTAAGGGTTGAAGAAGAACATTTCCCAAAATGGAAATACTGTAAACTCTAAAGTACCAATTCTTCAAGATTGTACTTGTAACTTGTGTAAATTAATTTTCCACATCCACCGTGCAGTATGCAGCATATATTTGCCTACGCCAACATTTATGTAGCTTATACATGAGATGTATTGTACATGACAACCTTTTCACCTAATCTAACATAATACAAAGTGACATGATAAATCAGACAACTGATTGACAGCTGGTGTAACCAAAGCACTGCATCTCACCTGTTTGATACACAGCAGACGGTCATTGGTCTGCTGTATGTGTCTGTCCATCGACGGAATCGAGTTCATGTTGATTGTCCCTCTTTGGCGTCTCTCTACCTGCCAGCCATTAAACTGGAGCGTTCTGCAACAGAAACAAAAGACAAGTGTAAAAGCTTACCTCTTCCCAGGGAAGCTGCCAATCCCATCACCACCAGGATATTGCAGTTTACCGTGTGTACGTGTATGTGTGTGTGTGCGTGTGTGTGTGTGTTTGCATGTGTGCGCGGTGCTGTGAGCTGAGCAGGGAGATATTGATTTGGCAGGTGACAAGCACCTCAGAGAGCCCAAAGGATGACATTCCTCTCTGTGACACCCTTAACAAGCCCTGGCGGTTGCCCCAAACGCTGCCATACACCTTCGCAGAGGACACACTGGACGACTTAGAAAGGATGTCTGACCATGTTTAAAGCACCTCAGGGTGAAAATGAACAGAGGTGGAGGGACACACGTGTATACACACACACATTATGTAGAGCCAGCCACCAGTCTGTCAGCATTACTTCAGAAAACTGCAAGAAATCCTTCCATCCTGGCCTGTGAGAACATTAACTTGGCATGTGGTTCTCTGTTTACATTACTTAGCCATTATGTAATCTTTGGTTAACAATTATCTGTACCCTGAGCCCAGACATGCTCTACATTTCATTTTCTCTCCCCTCCTCCCCTCTCCAGCTACATAAGAGTTCCTCTAACAAAACCCCTTACAGCGCACTATTGATTTTGGAGCAGCGGCTTATGGAAAAGCTTTTTTTCTTTTTCTTTTTTTTTGTTCCGAGGGAATAATTTTTCATGGAAGGCAAACAATAGGACTGAGATCTGACATGCTACATAACATTATCACAAGTTAAAAAGTATTACAAGCTACATTAAAGGTTATCAATTCTGCCTGTGGGTGTCTGATTTAATGCCGCATTCAACGTCATATAAATATCATGCTGTGGTTGCTGGCTATAACTCATAGTGACCTGCAGCTTCAAGTGGAGGGGTAAGTGAATAAATAAGCACATATGTGGGTGGTGGTAGTGAGTGCAGAAAAAGGGGTACCCCCTCAATCTTCATCTCCCCATAACTCCCCCTTTATCTCATCCTGTCTCAATCTTTCCCTCTTGCTACTGCAGGGGCATCACTTCCTGCAGCGCATCATCTCTTACTCAAACACTCCCCCCTATCAGTCAGAGCCCCCCCAACCAAAAAAACGTCATCTTTCTCCATTACCATCACACAGTGAGAAATTTCAGTGCACAAAGTACCGGTGAGATGAGGGAGAGAGAGAAAGAGAGAGAGGAGGCAGCATGCTGCACCATACTGATAATGCTCACTTAGGGGTCTCTAGCTGGATTTAACGGCAGGGCCAGTAATCTACTCCACTAGACAGCTAAAGAGCTTTTATGCTACCTATTGGAACTGCTCATGCCTGTACTTGAGAGGAGAGAAGGGCACACAAGAGCATTCCTGTCCATAAATTAGAAGGCTCATAAAAAAAAAAACAGGCATCGGAAGAGTTTTTTTCTATTTCGCTTGTCTTTGCAGATGGAAAGTATTTATTTGTTGACATATTTGTGGACAGACTTTGGAGACTTAAAGGAGGTCTGTACTTGTAAGCTGAACACCTATGTGAGTTGGCAGATTTAAAGGGAGGCTGTAATTAGAAAGTTTTATAAGTATTTACTTTTTTAAATGGTGCAAAAGTGTGGTAACTTGAAATTTGGTTCAATATATGCTTTGTACCTCTCTTGAATACGAAACACCCTGATCTGAACAAACTACCTAGGTAGGGATATTTAAAAAAAAAAAAAAAAAACACATAATAAACAATTTAAATATGTATCATCCACCCTCACCTAGAGAAATTGAATTAAACACTGTTCTGTTTTTCAGCATTCTCAGTGAAGACATCCCACATGTCACACGAGAGGAAGAGCATCACCCTGAGCGATGACATGTGTTCATGCATCGGCTTTATATACATCCCTCTCGTGTTTACTGCTATAACATTCCCCTCAGTCCCCAGTCTGTGCCAGCTGAGCAGAGCTGATCCTTGGCAAGGGCCGCTCCAGACCATTGTGCCCCTCAGCCACCAGCAGGTGTCTCCCTGGCCCTTCAAAGGCCTGGCTATCAGCACAAAGAAGGCGGAGCAGTGTTGCTTTAAGCCTTTACAAGCTCAACAAATCCTCAGCTGCTGCTTCCTAACAGGGCCCACTCAGCCCGGCACTGCCTGTCTGACCTTGTGGTTATTGATGAGCGAGTCGACCTGCTCCCTCAGTCTCTGTTCTCTCCTGCCCTTTCCTTCACTTTCTACCTATTTCTCTCTCTCTCCATGTCATCTCTCGTACCTCCAAGAGTGAGTTAAAATGATTGGAAAGAAAGAGGCTTGGGTGCTACTCACCATGTCTGCTCCCCCCCCCCCCCCTTCTTAAACACACATCGTGGTAACACTTCTGACCTCCTCACACTGTAAAGCCTGTGCCCATATATTTACACTGATTTTCTTCCTGTAATAATTTTTAAAAAGTATGAGTTGACAGTGCTGTGGAGTAATTTAATTTTCAGATATTCGCTTGTTTTAATTAAACACTAGTCCTTTGTTAAATCTTTAATGACTAACAAGACCCAAATTAAAGATTAAGCCCGGGATGGTGCTGAGATATAACAACAGATGCAATTACCAGCCTTCCCCTAAATGTTATCATTTATTAATTTCTCTGCGCCATCACCTTGAGTGAACTTATTTGCCTTGATTCAGCTAGTTACCCCAGAAATCCTGCTGCACGCCTTTGTGTGCGTGAGGGGAAATTGATGCCGATACATGGGTTACTTGAGCTTAATTTAGTGCAAATTGCATGGCAGGCGTTACACAACAAGTTGAGAGCTGTAGATTCCTGCACAACAAAAGACACATGGGGGGGGGGGTGGAGAGTGGGAGGGGATGAGGGAGACCCGCTTTCCGTCCCTATTCAAGGGGGAGCTAAAATATATGTATTGAGTGGGAGCTGTAATAAAACGAAACGGGTGAGGAGATGCAGGCTGGGAACAAATATGAAAGGCAGTGGAGTATGGCGGCAAGGCGATGGAGCACCACCGGAGGATTGGATGAAATTATCTCTTTATAATCAGGGGGCTTCTGCATGGCTGCCTCCTCCATTGCCCAGTGACAGATGAGGCCTACCTCTTCAAATGGGCTTTTCACAGTGCTATCAGCCCACCTCTAGGGTAAAACAATGTTTTTCTTCCCCCCTGTGCCACCACTTTAAAGGCTTTGTTTCCACACGGCACCCCGCAGAGGACAGGATTGTCTCCCGTCAGGCAGGGTCCATGTATGTCTCATTACGTGATCATGTTACATAAGTGTACCTTGAAAAAGACTGCAGATTTAATTTGATGACAAAACTGTGCAACGGTGGAGCGGTGGGGACTGCAAGATGGTGATGCTAAACAATGTTAAATGAAGACGCTAAAGCAGAGCATTAGCTCTAGTAAGTAAGTGGGATTTCTTTTTGAAATGTCACAACTGCACAGTTTGAAATCTAAACATTATTCCAGACACTCAAAACCCAATCCTGCACCTTCAAAGAGAGTTTCTAGCCTGGTAATGTAACAGAGACGGGTTGTGCGCCTCTGCTCTGCAGGATAAAACAGTCAGAGGGGGAGAAGAGTAGACAATGATTAGCTTTATCCCACCATCACAGCAGAACAAATGGATCACGAACCCTCGCCGCTTTACACAGTCTCTCAGCTGAGCTGTCAAGGCGTAGGGAAGTGGTAAACAGATTTAATTTATTCATATAAATGGCTTGTGAACCAAAACAATCAGGCTACTTTGGGGCTGGGCACTGTGTCGTTACAGGGTATTTGCAGTATAAAACAACTTGGGTATTATTTGTGGGTTAGAAGTTTTAGCAAGTGCTTTCATATGTTATGATAACACTGAACTCATCAAGTACATGCTGAGATCTGGGAACATGGGGACATTTCTGCAGCAAAAACATCATTTGGAGGTAAAATAAAAAGTGAATGCACACAAAAGTGGGTAATAATCCCCTATTTTACAAGAAAAACTATACCTATGTACAGGAGGTCAAAGTTGAACAAGGAAGTCAGTCTGTCAAATGTGATAGGGGTTTACATCTGACAGTTATCTGTTCATCTGCTTGCCTGTGTTCTTCTTTTAGCGATGTTGCTATGTTTCCACATCTCAACACTGAGTGCTGAGTAGTTTAAAGTAGTAGTTGAACATTAAAAGAAATGACATTATCCTTTAAGGGGATAAAAAGACACATTTGCTGCCTCAAGAGGGCCCGAGTATTCAATGATGTAGGTAGGCAGGGAGTTTTCGGATGGCTGCAGACAGAGAGGCTGTGCTGGCCATCATCCCGACCCCACACACACTCGCTGTGCGCACACACACACACACACACACACACACACACACACACACACACACACACACACACACACACACACACACACACACACACACACACACACACACACACACACACAGACACACCTTCTCACCTTCCCTTGAGTGCTGGACCAGCATCATGATACCATAACAACACCCTCAGTCACTCCTAATGTGCTTTACAACAACATTACAGGCAGGGTGTTACACCTCTGCAGAGCTGTGTGAAACACCCCCCTCAACACACACACACACACACACACACACACACACACACACACACACACACACACACACACACACACACACACACACACACACACACACACACACACACCTCACTAATCGAAAGCTCAAAGTACTGCTGACACTATTAAAATGGAACAAGGTGGCCTGAATGGAGAAATCAGCATCACTCTTGCACCTTGTGGGGACACGTTGAGATGCGCAGCTCAAGGTGATCGAGTCCCCTCGTGTCGTCTATTGTAGGTGAATTAGGCAATAAAGGACTAATCTGCGCCATCATTGAATAGAGCTCGGCTGTTTGCAGCACTTGCTTAAGGGCGATAAAGATGAGGGAGGAGGAGGAGGAGGAAGGGGAGGAGGGGTGGAAGCATCTCCTCACCCTCATGATTTTAATGAGCTTTGATTCCAAGATATGTCTTGTTTTCTTCCGACTGTCGGCCGAGGCCGGCGTGAAAGCTCCCCTTTAATTATCTCAACATTGTAGAGGCACCGTTTTCTTGCACTGAGGGAGGGGTGTTTAGTTTGGAGGGGGCAGCTCTAGGACTCCAGGTGTCCGCCTGGTTCTCTGCCTGGTAAGTGGCCAGGCAGGCAGCGAGGACAAAGCTGTGTTTGTTCGATGGAGGAAAAAGCAGAGAGGATGGAAATGTGTACGACTCGGCGCTGCTTCCATTGTTGCTTTACAGAATGTGCCATAATCCCCGGCAGGCTCCATCCAGAGCTGGCACGAAGAATAATATGAGCTGCCTCCTGCCTGTCCCACCTCCCTGCTCTACCTCCCCTCCCCTCAGCCCTTCTCCATCACCTCCTCCTCCCTTCCCCCCATTTCTCTGCTGCACACACATATGGATACACAGCCACTAGAGTGCAGACACACACACACACACACTCGCACCTCCCCACATGTCTCCTTAACAGGCTTGGGAATGGATTTCTTTTATTTAATGTGGTTTGGTCTGCAGCTCCAGCGGCAACCGTGAGCGAGGGCGGGCTCGCAGTTGTGCCACTCACTCACTCACACACACACACATACACACACACACCCAATCCAAGGAGCCCTGCTGCGTTGGTCGCTGTTCACTGATCTCTCCCTCTTCCCCTCTGTCTTTCTCCATCTCCCGTTCTCCCTCCACTCCCTCTCTGTCTCATGCAGACCCACATTCGCTCCCTCCCTCCTTGCCCTCTCAGGTTTTTTTTTTTTTTTCATGACAGCTCACATAAACAAGCCTCCTGGATTCCAGCGGGAACCCAACGTTGAGAACACAGAGATTGTTCAGCCATCAGGCACATCTGCAGTGTGATTAGAAAAGCAAAGGGAGCATGATGGTTGAGGCGGGAGGGAGAGAGGGAGGACGGAGGTGGTCGCTGGTAGCCCCCACAATTGCCACTGCCCCCAGAAGAAGAAGAAGAAGAAAAAACAGAGAGTCTGGGATCATAGAGGGGCCTAAGCAATATCTCCTCTCTATCCAAGTGTAACATTTCACAGAGTCTCTGAGGCCAATTGCTGGCTGCGATACCAAAAAAAAAAGGACAAAGGCAGATGGGGGCCAGTCTCACACACCCTCCACCTCGCCTGGCTCGAAGAGCAAGCAAATGAGTATTGGAGAGGAGATGGTCCTAGCCACATGCAAACATGAGGAGCATCGTAGGGGTTTCTCCCTCCATCTCTCCTATTCTGTTTGCCCTCTGCTACCACCTCCTGCAAACAGCTACTCTTTTAATTTCCTTCCACCCTTGCACTAATAGCAGGGGTGGGGGTTGGGGGTGAGAGGGGGTGGGGGTCAAATCCCCTGGGGCGCTGGAGGCAGCACAGATGAGCCACATGACTGCACGTCACCTCTTAAGAGCCCCATCAAATGCCGAAAAAGCATGGAGCAAACAGCTAGCCAGCTAGCTTCTCTCTGTGTCTGCCAGTGATGCTCTATCAGCTCCACCTCTCGCTGCCAAGCTACCCTCTCCTCTGCAATTCACCAAGAATTTCGGCAGCATGTGATGATGATGATGATGATGATGATGATGAAACCGGCGAGCTGAAGTGTAAACCTGCAGCTATTGTTGCAATATGAGGTGAATTCACACTCAATATCTCACAAAGAAAGCTGTCACTACCACCCTCAGCCCCCTGAAACACTTTCTCTTAAAAATTGCCTTTGATTGTGAGCACAGAGGAAAAGTCAAAGAGGCATTTTATTTCCATTTTGGTGAGTGATATTGTTGCTGTGGAGGTGCCGACACTGCTCCAGACAACTTGTGAGTGTTTTTCTTTTTTTTCTTCCTTTTTTCCTCCTCCCCCCTTTTCTTTTTCGGCTTTCTTTCTTTCCCGCCAGTCTCCTGGTTTATTATGCATTCAGCTCATGTGTCCCTCCTGTGAGTGGCTGTTCATTTTCCACATACCACGCTTAATCCAGCCAGCTAAAACTTTGAAATAGCGGGAGCCACAGACGCAGCCGCTACCCAGGAGGAGCCATTATGAGGTCTGGGAGAGAGAGACTGATAGCGCTTGGGGGAGGAGTGACAGGCGAGCTGCAAGATACATGGGAAGGAATTCAAAGACGGCTGAGAGCAGAACACGAGGGCGAGCATGTTTGTGTGTTTGCTGCCTTGCAAGTGTGTACGGTGTGCAGGCTGTGGTGATAAGTTAGGGGCAGTTGTGTGTGTTTGCTGGCTTGTAGGTGTGTGTGAGTGTGTGTGTGTGTGTGTGTGTGTGTTTGATGGGGTTATTGGTATAGGAAGGGGGATGGAGAACCTCCTTGTCTCCATTGTGAGAGTGACCTTTGGCCTTTTGTGACTTTGAGTGAATGGGAGGAGAGGTTGCAAGGAGTGAGAGGGAAAGATTTTAAATAGTGCATGAGCTCAACCTGCAGACACACTGATGGGCAGCAGCAACATGAGCTTTCTCTGTTTCACCGAAGAAGGCTGTGAAGACATACCATTAAACTGCCTGCACTCATAACAACCTGACAAACCTCTCCATCTTAAAATATCACCATTCCTGTTTTCTCATTATTGATTAACCTATTGATTCGGATTTGCGATTAATCTTTAAAAAAAAGGTCAAAAAGCTGTGTCCATTACAAGTTCCCAGAACCAAAGGTGAAATCCTTACATAGTGTTTTTTGTCCACAGTCGAAAACCAAAAGATTCAGTTTATGATTATATAAAATGAGAAAAGCAGCGAATGTTCAGCATTTTTGCCTGATAAATGACTTTTAAAGCCATTTTTCTTTATGATTAACGTGTCACTATTAGGCTGCTTTACTTGTTTGACTGTGATGTAATTTAATGTATCTATTTTAAAGGATTAAAAATACCCATTTTCATAATGGCATATTGACTGCTGTTTAATTCATTTACATTATCCTTCTGATTTGTATTGTTGATACATTTAATATAATAAAAAATATCATAATATTTTTGCATCATGTGTTTTGTAATGTCTATTTTACATCTGATAGGATCTGCAGCTTTCTTAGTCAGGATACAACTTTAACTTTTTAATGTAAGCACTTCTCTGGTTTCATTAATTAGCTTGGCTAAAACAATAAAATACACAATAGCTTAACTCAGCAAACTCAGGAGTTTGTTGCTACAACCTTATTTGGTCTGGTATGACCAGTATGTAATGGCAGCTAAAGTTTTTGTTGGACCTGTTTTTGCTTATGTTAGGGAACTTTAGCTCCATTAAGCTGTATGATGAACATTACAGAGTCGCTTAGCTGACTTGGTGACACAACTCACCAGTACTTCTGCTACACTATGAGTTCACGCTTTCACATCAATTGTGGCCACAGCGGTTAATGTTCAGCAAATAGTCACAACTAATGTTAAATGGATAAGTAAAATATTAATTTTGTTTCAGCTGTTAAACAAGTATTTCCACTCTTTTCCAAAATGTTCTTATGTTTTTGTGTCAAACTGTTCAAAGACTTCTGAAAATCATCCTCTCCTACACTCCACAGACCTGCATTAGGATCATCTACCTGGCATCACTCATAAAGATACTTTTTTTTTTTTTCATATCAGGAGATTGTTTGATAACCTTACTGAGCGGACTGATCCTGTGTTAACAGCTTGCTAGTATCTGCAGCCATCACTCCCTCCAGGGAGAAGCCTCTCATTCCACAAATGTGCTCAATTAAAAAGAGCAGAGTGCTTAGAGAGGGGCAGCGAGGGGCCATTCCCTGCGCCTGTTTGATCTGGATTTCCTAATTGGTCAATGACAACACATTAACAGACAGGCGGACGCTTGATCCGCAGAGAGGAGGCTTTTGACTGCGGCGGTCCGGCCTTCCCAACCCTCCCCCACCGCCCTCCTACACCCCCTACACCCCCTCCGTGACCAAGCAGAGTGTGTCTGTGTCCGCGTGTGTCTGTAAATGGAGTGGGGGTCTGCTCTGTGTGTGTGTGTGTGTGTGGGGGGGGGCTGATGTAGAGGCTGCCATAAATCTGTGTCACAAATCTTCCTTAAGGAACTATGGGACACACACACACACACCCACACCCACCCACACACACAGAAGCATGTGATGAATCCCATGCAACAGACAGACCTCCACATCCACCCACCCTCCTCGACCTCTGCTCAGGTCCACACCACGCCGCTTGCACTGCTCTAATTTGCCAGCGATTGCAGACTGCCATGTTTTGATTGCCTTTGTGTAAATGAACCGGGAAGCTTCTCATCTCACATGTGGCTGTGAAGAATGCCAATGAATCTGGGGAGAAAAAGGAGATTCTCCAGGGGAGTAGACATAGCAGAGTCCCCAATCAAACACTCAAGACTTGTATTTAATACTTCTGGTGGATGTCTTTCTTACTTCTTACGGGAGGCATCCAGAATGGCTTTGTTTAATTTATATCATTTCACCAAGCCTACTGTATAGTGCTCTTTGTGAACTCACTGCTGCATAAATAAATAAAGTGAGCCAAAGAACATGCATGCAGTCCTGCTGATGCATATCACATGTTTGAAGAACAGTATGTCTCATTTTACATAATCTTACGGGCAAGCTAAAAATAGCATCAAATGAATATTGAATGCTAGGACAGAGGAAGCTTTTTGCATGCGTTACGCAATTCAAGACTTATGCTGTCAAATGAAGCGATAACAGCCACATCCTTTCACACCTACACACAGAAACATCACATACACACATAATCTCTTTCATTAATGCTAAAAAAGCAGCTAACTCCATAAAGTGAGGGGTTGTTTATCTGTCATAAAAGGGTGCTTTAAGCTTATCCTCGCACTGTCAGTGCAGGCATTATACAACATGACCCCACACAAAGTGCAACAGAAACTCTTTCAATTATTATAGTCTCATAAATATGTCACGTATAACATCAAAAGTCCTAAGGAATCCACGTGGTTGAAAATATTGAAAAATACTGAATGATACAACAATTTCCCATTGCTGCCCATGTTAAAAAATGAGTTAAATCCATGTATTTTTGTCTGATGTCCACATAAAAGGTTTATAGTTAGCTAACACTAGCTAGCTAACATTACTGTATGTGTTGTGGTTGTGTTGTTGACATAGTTAAGTTGTTTGATATGTGTAACATGGAGAGACAGACTCTTGCTATGATATTTTTAGCTTGCTTATACCTTAATGGCATCTCACTAATATGTAGCCTTCATTCCTAGTAATGGTCAAAACCTGTTAAAAAGTGAAAAATAAACATATTTCAAACATGAAATCATTCTTGTTTGGACCAAAATATAAGACAAAACATTATTCTGAACCAAAATTATGAAAATGACATATCTTAACTCCATAAAACATGTTGATACTAATATAGGTCATGACCTATATGGTAGAGTGTATATGTTTCATTCACTCATACATCTAACGGTTAACAAATTGAGTGATCTGCAAAAAATCATGTGAACAGGATTCATTGCAAAAGTGATTAAGTTGAAGGTTATAATATTTGCAATTAGGGAAGCTGCTTAATTGTTATTTGTCAGTTAATGTAATGTAAAAAATAATATTGATCTTCTGTCTGTGATTTTAGCACGAGGTGCACATGCAAGAAGCATTAGTGCTGTTTGAGTGCTGTGCTGCATGATCGGGATGAGCAAATTCATCTCCATATGATGATGATGAAGATGAGCAAAACAACTTAAAATGATAATGATCAGTATTCTTTACATTTTACTTAAAACAATTAACATGTTTAAGTTTATGTTCATCACTGCCAATATTTACATGGATTAGTGCCAATTTATGTTGGCTTGTATACAAGTATATTAATATAGTGATGTTAAAATATTATTTCAGGAAGCAAAAAAAGTGGTACCAGGATATGATTAAGAAACATTTGAAAAATACTTTGCACCACTTTGATCTCTTAGGACTTTTTACATGATATTAGAGGAGATGTTTATGAGTAATAAACATTTGTCAGATATATTGTTGCAATTTTTGCGAGGTTCACCCCTTTTTTTCCCTCACAAAATGCCTTATTTACTCAGTGTATTTTGAAACCAGCAAATATTTGGTATTTTCGCTTGATGAATGACTAAAACGACGATTAACCAACCACTTATTTCAGCATCAGTTCATATTATTTTTGAAAAGAGAACAGAGCTTCACATCATCCATCAGGGAAGTTGAGGTAGCTTGACAGGTGAACATAAACAATGCTGCCTGCAGTAGCATTTCTAGGAGTGTACAGGACACACACACACACACACACACACACACACACACACACACACACACACACACACACACACACACACACACACACACACACACACACACACACACACAAACACACAAACACAAACACAGACACACACACAGCTTAAGACAAACAGAGGCACATACACACACACTCAGGCAAACTGAGAGGGAAGGTGTGAGAGGCAGCGAGACACAGAGGGAGAGAACTAGAGACGCACTGGATCAGAAAGGAGGAGGAAATGAATGCTGCAAGAAGCGCAAAAAACTGAGGAATTCTGTATCCTCCTGTTTCAGCCGAAACTGCTGAACCATCAGCAATTACAGGCTGGCTGGGTCATGAATCTTTCTCTGCAGTGGTCTGCTCTCTCTGCTCGGTGATACTGCAGAGGTGTGCGGCCCCCAGTCACCTGGCTAGCAGCAAACAAACACACCAACAAAATAAAAACAACAAATGTGAAGCTGGGGCTGCTGCGTGATCTCAAACTATTATTAAGTCTCCATGCAAATCAGATTGACACTTTGCATCTCCTTTTCCATGACTGCAAAGTTTACGCTGTCAGGAGCGAGCCGATATGCAAAGCATTTGTTTTTACAGAAGCAAAGGATGATCCATGAGCATGCCAAACAGTCTATGATACAGTACAAGCAGCCACAGGACAAAGGCGAGGAGGGCACATGCACATACGTCAGGACACAACTAGAAAGCGCTCAACATATAATTAGCTAATCCAGTAGAAAGCACAGATAGGCAGTCACTTAATTAAAATGATTAATTAGGGGCAATAAAAAAAACTTCTTTCAAAACTGCTGTCTATAATTACAAGTGACTCCCTTTTCTCTATGGCAGAGGGCTTCAATACGTGTGCATGCAAGTAAGTTTGCATGTGAATGTCTTTGTGTGTGTATGTGTGTGCACGTGATTGGTGTATCTCAATGAGAGGGAGGGAGAGAAGTCAGTTTCTGCGGCTCATTCAGCGTTAGGATCCTCGGCTAATGAGATTAGTCAATAATGGATTGAAAGCAAGCAGCCTCCCCTCCCCAACACAATGGCCAGAAAGGCTGCCCTGTCAGCGACACATCCTCCACTGGTCGATATATGCTCATGCACACACACACACACACACGCACACACACAATACACACTTAGAAACACATCCAAACAACAGGGGCCACCTTTTTAACATACAAATTGTGTTATAATATTGAGCGGCGCCTGTTTGAGACAGTGCTACGTGCCTTGCGGGCCGCAGACAATTCCCTGGGATTTAAATTCACATCGGGAGAATATCTAGTCTTGATCTACAGAAAAATGAATATTGTAGACGTCATGCCGGGCCTTCGAAAGCACTGCATCTCTTTCATCACATGAATGAGTGCTTCATAGCCAACACTGAAAGAAAAGAGTTCCTCTCGATCAGATTGTGTGAGCCCACGAAGGACAAAAAAGTCTTGAGAGTTGAGAACTCTTCTCAAATAAACAAAGACATGAAACAGGCTTTAAGGCCAGCTACAGCACAGACATTTCTTTTCAAATGTGTGAACAACCTGTTTGTGAGGGTAAAATAAACCTTGCACAAACAAGGCGCATCGAGCTGCCGCTAGTCTGCAAAACCTTGATGCATTTCCATTGATGAGTCTTGAACAAAATGGAGCTGTAGAACACCAGCAAACACTCAAAACTCAGTTGCTTGCCTGTGTTTGTAATGTTGACAATCAGAAAACTGCTGCTGCATCTGCTTACATCTGCTTACAGCTGCTTTGAATGACACCTTCAGGTAAAAAATTGCAACTGATATTTTTTTAGTTTGATTTATTCACTAATATCTCTTTGAAAATGATTCTCAGACTGTTCAGCTGTAATAATCCAGATGACAGACGTGTTGAGCCATCAGCTGTAACTATTCAAACAAAAACGTGATCTTTACAAGCAGCAGTAAGTGCTCTTTTTATTACCTTTTTTTTGCCCTGGATCGCTCCTGTCAGGCTACATTCAAGCTGCCCTGATTTTTGGAGCTTTTTGGGGCCATACGAAGCATCAGAGAAAGACCTGCAGACCCCACCCGGGGCTGAAAAACCTAACCTCTAAAACCTACATGACCAGGCAAGTTTTCCTATACATGTGTAATTATATTATTCTCCTGGAAACATGCCAGAATTGAACATCAATTTAAGATAAGGCAGTTAAGTACAGTGCTGTTTTTATTGAACATTATCTATCATTAACTGCCAGTCTCTATCTGTAAGTAATACGTGTAAGACTAGAGAAATGCATTAATATTACAGCAGTTTTCATATAATTTGTAATTCTTTTGATAGACTACCGTTGATATGCAGGAGATAGTATTCAGCTTCACATTTTCTTTGTTTTTTTGGTTAAAGAATCCCTGTCTTCATTCTCTGCTGAATCCAAACCTAATCTCTTATCAATAACAAGTGTGTATATCAGATCCTATTCCACCCACTAACATCCAAATTGGCTGTATGGCACTGAGATGTGTTGGTGTTCCTGTCAGGTAGCCTCCCTGGCTGGGGTCAGCTCTGCGCTCCCAAAGGTCAACCCCCTGGTAATTTGTTTTACTGCTGCCCCATCAGCGTCCAAACACAGGGCGTCGTATCAAGTAAACCAATTATTATCTGACATGAATCGGAGAGCAGAGAGGGTCCCACACTACCGCTTCCTCTATTATTAGCGGTGTGTCTTTCTCTCCGCAAAAAGGCACCGTGTCTCCGATTCCCAGCGTGTCTTTGCTGCTGCTTATCAGCTGCCAAGTGACTCATTTACCTGCAATGTGCAATTCTGTGTGGGATTTAAAGGTAATTTAACCTACATTCAGACAAGAAAATGAATTAAACGCTACATTTTCTCTCTCTCTCTCATTTTGCCTCCCTCTTTCTGTCTCAGAAGCATAAACACCCGTCAAAACGGAGAGCTTTCTGCTGTTTAGTATTCAGCTGTAATTCTCCTGGGTGGACACCACGCTGTGTAGACAATCTGCATTTTGATTGGTGTACACTGGAAGTTTCCGCACAGCTCTTTAAAAGCCGATGCATTAGAAAACAACACAGAAAAGCTTGTTTAGAAATATATTACTGAGAATATTTAGTAGACTGTGCTGTGGAATGGCAAATATCTTGGTGAGATTTATCTTGTTTCATTAACCAGAGTCAGCGCTGACACAAGGATATGATGTGAAACTGATCATTTGTTGCGCTGCGACAGTGTTGGCCAACATGGAAATGCCAGCGATATATAACCCTCTCAGAGAGCCATTTGTACAATCTCACCATTAGGAGCCACTTTGTTCCTGTAGCCCCTCTGGCCTCAAACCAGGCTTCAGCCTTCGATGGCTGTAACCATGGCAACTGCCTTCATTCAACACTTGCAAATAATGAAGACAATGTGTTTTCCATTTAGATGAGCTTTTTTTAGTGCAAGAAGATATGGAGAGTCCATCCTGACTGTTTCATTAAGGAGGCTTAATAACATGATTCCTGCTGCTGGATGCACTGTACGAGCAGAATCACAGATTAAATTGGTCTGGTGGGACATGAGTCAATACCAATGTTCACGATTCAATATTATGTTCAACAACTAAACTTGGAGAAGTTGTTTTTCTCTCTGGCCTCTGTGGATTTGAGTGTTGAAGGGAGAAACATCAAAAACTGGAGAAGTGCCTCGGGCAAAGAATTTAGTATCTTGATCACACGAAGCAAAACAAAAAGTACAAGGAAGGAGGCAAACGAAATGTAGAAGTGTTGCTTCTTAAAGGCATTTAACACCCTGTTGATTATATTTGACTTCTAGCAGTTTTAGCTGTTTTTGATCTTTTTACGTGACTTCCGGTTTCACACAACCAGGGTCTTATTTGCAATGTTTTCACTCAATCAATCCTATCAATAATAACACCATAGTAATCCCATAGGTTAGCTGCTGTGATCTACAGTACCTACTGTACATAGTATAGCTGTGTACTCTAAACATATTACTTCCGAAAACAGTGATACAATTAATATTTTTGCAACCTGTTTCATCATTTGCTTGTCAGGTTGTATTGTAGTGATGTTGCCATCAACAATTACATGTGAGTACAATTATTATTGTCATTCTATCATAACTGATAGAAATAAGGGCAAAAACTATGAAAATGAAACCCAAATTGTGAAATTATCCTTTAAAGGGGAAGTACCATGCATATTGCCAGGTCTCTATTTCTATTCTGGCCCTCTACTGGAATATCTTTGCATGATTTAAAGTTTACAAAAAACTCCCCATTCATTTTATACACTCCATATATGGTCTACACTGGTCTTTTAGTTCACCCTCTGCCTGAAACAGGCCGTTTTAGCTCCTGTGTCTTTAAGGTCCCGCTCCCAGTGAGCCCACTCTGTCCTGACTGACCAGCTCCCGCAAGCTGCCTCTTGTAAACACTAACAATCTGCGGAACAAACTTAGCAACAAAGGCTACAGAACAGGCCATTTGTGGTCATGCGTGAACAATCTGATGTCATCACGAGGAGGAAGCAGAAGTAACCCTTGCTTTTGACTTGTGGAAGAGCATTTTTACATTCACCTCAAGTTTTGGATCTTTGACCATGTTTAAGATAGACATCCAACATAACAACAGTATAAAAATAGCATCAAATTATGTCATCCCTTATATTAAATATAAATAATAAATAGCCACACATCATTTATATCTTAGTTGAAACCAGTGGGAAAAATGTTTAACAAGTTGATTTAATGTTTCAAACAAGTCAAATCCAAACAGGGAATAAAGTGTGTGGGTGAGAGCATGTGCAAACACACAAACACACACACACACACTTATACACACAGAGTGGAAAGAATGGAAAGAACTCAAGGGGCAGGAGTCTCCAGTTCACTGTTTACAGGGAAAACTCCCTGTAAGCAGAGCCGGCTTTCCATGCCAAAATTAATTTACAAATCACTAGACAGGAAACATGATGTTGTTCTCCACTTCCACTTCTCTTTTGCAGCCCAGTAAACATTCTTTTCATTTGTGGCGTTGTTCTCTCACAAGGAAAACACACAAAGCAGATAGTTACTCTAATTCCTTGATGACAAAAGTTTATCTTGCAATGTGGAGTGCATTTCATAGACTGAAGCTTGTTGCCTCGCGTGTTGTCTGTGTTAACACAAAACCCAGTAAAGACTATTGACTTGTGGAGCTGCTGACAATAGAATTCCTATGATTTCTATTCTTGCTGTTGCTGAGCTTTGTGAACCTGCAGTCTGGGGACTCTGTTCTGCTGCTTCCCTGACAACACAACAGTAACCTTTATATATAAAAATATAAGAAAGAAAAAAAAAAAACAAACAAGGGCACCACAATACCACTTCAGAGTATGTTTGTTGCTACAACAATGTGGTGTGCTTGTGTGCACAGGGGCCGCAGTGCACCGTGATTGATATACAAGAGATAAAACACTGTTTGACTCCTGAATCCGGCTCCAATCACACGCTCTCTGTGACGCACTCGCCGCGTGCTATCTCTGCCACACACGGCCCGCGCTGCTGATAAGCAGGGTTGAACCAGTCATATCTACCACTTCTAGAAGAGTTTCTTCTTGAATAAATAAACTACTTCAAAAAATATATATATCTGCGTTTACAGCGTTGAGGCCCATTGTGAATCTCAGCAGCTTGAGTGGCACAAGTGACAACATGAAGACTGATAGCAGTGTGGATTCAGGTAAAGTTTAAAATGATTAGTTGATCAATTGATTCATCAACAAGCTATTTCAAGACGTCACATTGCGTTCTTGAAACTTGCGATGGGCATTTTTCATTATTTTTTTGACATCTTATAGACTAAAGATCCATTGATAGATCCAAATAGATAATTAATAAACATTATTAGCTGCAGCTAAAGTCCTTTCCTGGACTGCTGCAAAATACAGAAAATCCACTTTAGCTTGTAGCCGCTCAATACCTGCTGACTGTAAAGCAGCATGAGGAGTTTTACAGAAAGCTAGTATGATTGGTATACTTTAGCTCAATACACTGCATGTATTTTTAATGAGACGAGCCTTCTTGATAGACAGAGATTGCTGGCATGACTGATGATGCATTACATCTCAACTGGGCATTTGAGAAATCTTTTATGCCGGCCCTTTTATCTTTTGAAGTGATCACAAGTAATGATACTGAATTAGCTTTTAGTCATTTGTGCTCCCAAGGCATTATATAAATCTCTTAAGAAATCATATGTTGCCATGATGGACACTGGATCGTTGGACATCTTTAAGTGCAGTCTCTATCTTAGCTCTCTATTTAGAGATGTAAGTCAGTCATTTGTCACCTTGCAGTGGCACTGAATGCATCTTTACATGGTCATATCCAAGACAAAGGCACAGCTAATGCTTCTTACTGGATCTCAATGTCACTGTTATGCACACACACACACACACACACACACACACACACACACACACACACACACACACACACACACACACACACACACACACACACACACACACACACACACTTCTACACAAAAAGCACAAACACTGTTAAAGCACTTTAGAGAGTGTGACACAAGAGGACACCATGTAGCTTAAGGTTAAGGAAAACAACAAAAATGACTGCAGGAGAATTTTGAATAATGTTAGACCTCCGCCACACACTCACAAACACACATTCTCAAACCACCACCAGAGAGGGACAGAGGATGCAGCGATCCTCTAAGAGACTAAGAGACCACCAGGTGTGACCTATTCATTATTTACCAACAGAAGCAGGCTAGCAGCATCTGCACACTGTGCACAGTCCTTCCTTTGTAGGAGAGATGTATCGGGATCAGATGAGAGAAGGCACATTTGTGGATAGACATCTTTGTTCACTCCCTGCATGTCTGTGGCCCTTTACTTCTACTCATCCACCCGGACAAACAGACAAAATGCATCCACAGTTTTTTTTTTTGGATTTGAAAAGATGATTTCACTTACAGATCATTGTTGGTTGGTCAAGGGTTACGGTGATGTGAGCCAGAAAATACATCTTCAGTAAAGCTATAATCAAACCACACAACATGTATGTCTTTCCAGATGGTCACTATATCAGATTAGGAGATGATGGTACTGCCGTGACTTGATCATGAGACAAGTCAGACTACATGTTGACCAATATTAGCTTGTTTCCACTCTTTGCAGGACCTGTAATGCTGATGAAGCAAGGATGGCCAGAAACAGACTTCCAGGACTACCCAACAACTACAACTCATGACTGAAGTTGTCAAATTAAGTATAACCAACAAACTAGATGAGAAAAAGGAGAAAAAAATGGACATGAGAGTTCTCTGCCAGGGTCTGAGGTTTAGAATCGGATGTCCCCCACTATAAATCTCTACATGGGATCAAACAATTCACTGACATGGCCAATGTTATTTTTGTTACAGGCACTTAACATCTTTTTGGTTTGACTATTTTCAGGCTCACATTGTGTAGTCTGATCCCCGGTTAATGCACTGTCTCTGTGACATTTCAAAAGGAGAGCTTGACTAATATGCATCTAGTCACATTAGCTAGGTATGGTCAGGCAACTAGTTTACGTTACTTCTCCTTACCTTGCTAGCTAACCACTGGTACATATGCGACTAATTTATAGGCTGGCTGCTTGTTATACCAATGTTTCATTTTCTATGTCTACATGTGTTAAATATAAAAGACGCAACTTGTTGGAGTTGCCAGAAGGCTCCTTTGACAGTAAAAATGCAATGAGTAATGTAACCAGTTAATGCTACTGTGAAGTCAAGTAGCCTAATTATTTTAATTTTTAAAGGCTAATGAGTAAATTGTAAGCCTTAAACACTACACAAACATATTATCACCCTAAGCTGTGAAGTGAACACATAGTTGTTTATTTGAACACCCAGCAGGTGAAGAGCAACATTTACATTTATTTGCAGTCATGTTTCAGCTCATTTGACAAACAAAAATCAAATAAATCCATTCCCCATTCAGGTTTAATCTAGTCTCAAATAACTCTTGAGGGAATGATCAGTCTCTTTAGATGCTAAAGGCTACACTGTGTTCAGCTGAGGGTCGTAAAACCAAAACAAAGAGCTAAAAGACGCTAAAACTCTTCATCGGGCTGAGGGGAACTGTAGAGTCAAGTGGTAATTGTCTGTGGGTTTGGCACCATATGTGACGACCCTCTCACATTACACATTTGCAAGTTTATATATAATATAAATGAGTGCAGCTTTTAAACGACAGAAAAAAAACATCTTCCAAGGTTGATGTAAAGATACAGTTCAATTATATCCATTGGATGGAGTAACACTGTTAAGCATGAAACTATAAATTAGCTTGAAAAAAATGCAGACAGATGTAGTGATGACATCTCGCACAAAAGGTTGCTGCCTTTGAGGACGGAGCCAATTACAACAGATGACTGGGGATATGAAATGTTGACAGATGGGAAATGTACCTGATGACAATAAGAAAACCACACATGGAGGGCTCACCTTATATCAGTGACTACTTACATAAACTCTATGCTATGACACTTCAGATAAAAGCCTTTAAGTGGAACTATTTAAATGGCTTAGGTGAGACAAACAGGCCACCCTTCCTATGAGTGATCTATTCTATCTTGTGTATACTCTCTTCTGTTGTATTCATCTTTTATCTTCCATATAACCACAACGCTAGTGGAGATAAATTGCCCTTCCGTGGACAACTTGGCACAGGTTCACAACACATCAAGGGTCATTAAGGGCAGCTGACAAAAGCTTTTTGGAAAAAATGAATTTGTGTATAAGAGTTCAGCCTCCTCTGGTGGGGACAGGGGGGGCTGTGTGCATGTTAGGGAGGTGTGTGTGTGTGAAGGAGCCTGTTTCATTTCTTCTTGTAACACCCTAATGACTTTATTGTTTCACTCTTATCCAGCCTCCAGAAGCTATTACCATATAAACACCTGTGTTATCAAAGCACCGCAAACAATTTCCTGGATAATTTAACAAAGATGCGATTGTTGATTCGGTATGAGGTGTTGTGACTTATGAGTGTGTGTTTGTGTGTGTGTTTGTGTGTGTTGTGTGTGCGCGCATGTTGTGTATATTTTGAGATATCTATTTTCTGTGTGTGTTTATCTGCGCGTGTTTATCTGCGCGTGGCTGTGTGCGTATTTTGAGATATCTATTTTCTGTGTGGGTGTTGTCTATCAGTGCATTTTGTGATATCCATTTCATTGTGTGTTTGTGTGTAGAACTTAAACCTGCCAGGGCCTGGCTACAGCTGGCCACTTTTAAGCTCCAATTGTAGAGGAAAATATGTGAGTTACCTTAAATGGAGTCTGTTTTGGTGAAGAGGGGACAGACTGAATGTTCTGCATTACCATCATGCTTCATGCAATCTGTATCAAAACCCCGGGTGAGGCAAACAAAAAGAGAACACTTGCATAACATAGGAGCCTGATGTTACCCTGCAAAATTGGACCTCTCTACTCTTTTTTTCATACCCTCCCTCTCTGTATCTGACTCTCTCTCTCTCTCTCTCTCTCTCCCTCTCTTTCTCTCTCTCTTTCTCTCCCTCTTTCTCTCCCCTCTCTCTCTCTCTCTCTCTCTCTCTCTCTCTCTCTCTCTCTCTCTCTCTCTCTCTCTCTCTCTCTCTCTCTCTCTCTCTCTCTCTCTCTCTCTCTCTCTCTCTCTCTCTCTCTCTCTCCCTCCCTCTTTCCCTCCCTCCCTCCCTCCCTCCCTGCCTCTCAGTCACAGGGGCTGGATTGTTCTGCCGAGGCTTGGCAGAGGCCGCGGATGGGAAAAGTGCAGGGGAGGCAGCTAACACTTCCTGCCTCCCTGAATCAGAGAGTTAACCTTCACCGAGGGCACAATGGCTTCTCGTTAGCGAAACCACCCCACATGCAGGCAGCCTGTCACCAGCCATGTTCCTGTTCACTGACCCCTTTTTGTGTTACTCTGTCCTCTTTCGGACTTCATGTCCAACCAGGGCTGCACCTCAGATATACACAATGGAGGAAACTGACATGTCGTGCAGTGTGTGTCTACAGAAATAACTTGTGGCATTTTAAAAGTGAGGACATGCGGTTGAAAAGTATACTGTTAAAATACAAACTTAAGGACACATATGCTTATTTAGTAAAAATATGGTCCTTAATCATATGTTACATCTACAGCTCCAAACTGGTATGATTCCTGTAACTATTAAAGCTGGCAGAGAGAGGGAAAGAATTTTTTAAAAAGACTTTTCTTTTTACATCATTTTACATCGACGTGTACAGATTAACGTGTCTCAAAAGCTTGAGAAGAAATACATAATGGACTATTTAATTCGTATTTAATTAGATTTCTTTTGGAAGTTGTTCATAACATGTACTTTATTAGTAATTTATGTTTTTTCCTATCAAAATGAATCTCTGAAAATGTATGTGATTAAGTTATGTGGATTGCATTTCTTTATTTTAAACTTTTGTTGTGTCGTTTGTTGTATATGAAGCATTCTGGATCTGGTTTAAGTCAATTCATGTTGTCCTGTAAACCCATGCAAGCTCGGCATATTTGCGTACAACAAAAATAACGACGTCATCACCATCGTCACCGTCAGATGCACGACAACATCCAGATGGAAGGGTGAACACACGCTCCACTGTACATTTACCAAGGTGACAAAGTGACACGCATGACCTCACTGTACTATAACTGCAAAAACAAGCATGACATCAACCCCACCCACCCACCCACCCACCACTGAGAACTTTAAAGAAGTGGATTAATGCTTGTGAATGCGATGTGCTTGTGAATGCAATGGAGATAAGGAGAGAGAAAAAAAATATGTGGGCCGAAGAGATTAAAGGAACAAAGCTGACTTCGCCAGAATGGGACACTGAAGTCAATGGAGAAGATGGAATACAGTGAAAGTAAAGGGTTTCTCTCTCATTTCTCTCATTTTCACAGACAAAAAAACAAGCATGAACAAGGCTAGCCTAGGAGAAAATAAATTATTGATTTTGCTCACTGCCCTCTCTACGGCAGAGGACTCCAATCAATAGGCTCAAGTAATACTCTGCACAAGTTTAATGCTTGAGCTGTACAGAGGCAGACAAGTGCTTTGTCTGGAAATTATTCCTTTTTGTTATTGCACCAGCGACACTGTTTGAAAGCAAAACAAAAGCAGCCAGCTCTGTTCCAAGAAAAAGTGGCATGGACAAGGACACCTGAAGCTGAGGGGGTTTAGTGGGGGAGATCGGTACAGACAGATCATGCTGTGGTCAAGGGTTCATCTAAATCAATGGAGGAAGTTACACGTGTTAGCCACTTTGTAGGATCATCAGGAAAGGAAAGCAAGAGGGAGAAAAGGGGGAGGGGAAGTGGGGCCATTAGTTGAGAGGGTAATTTTGCCAAGCAGCAGCTGAACAGAGAGAGACGAGCTCCAGCTGAGGTCACGACCTTTGACAGCAAGCACTACCAAGGCTGGAGAAACAGATACAGTCACACTCCATGAACCAAGACTTGAGTCAAGATAAGAACCAGGTTCTTTGAAGTAGTCACTGACATGACACACCGAAGGCTGTGCAGGTGATGCGACGCATTTTGACACAGCGAGAGAAGACAGAGGAAATCTGTGAGAGACCCCGCTAACAAGGCAACGACTGAACATGTGGGGCGTCTGAGGAACCAAAAAAACTGTTCCTCCTCTTCTACCCTGCGAAAAACGTTCATTTCCTGACTGCTCGCTTTTCCTTCTAAGGTGCCTCCAAAGTCAGAGAGAAAAAAAAAAACCTCCTGCGCCACCTGTGAAACGTTAAAAAAAGCGGTGACCCAAAGATTTGAACACTCATTAGCCTTTTAAAAGTGAAGAATTCTCTAAGATCCCCTCTCTCAGATGTTTCCCTCTGTGGCGGCCAAATGGTATATCAAGTTCAGGAAATTAGCCAGTTCCTGTTGGGGGAAGAGAAAGAGAGCTGAGGGAAGCCAGCGTCAATGCAGAACAGTTTTTACTACAACGCTTCTCAATCCATTATTACATCCTGAAGCCAAAGTCACACAAACTCACAGCTCATCAGACTACGCCTGTATGTTAACCTGAGAATCCTTATTACAGTTTTTTAATTAAAATCCTGGTAAAAAAAAAATAAAAATCAGCTGCTTGCTTCAGGACAGAACCAGTGCTATTTCGAAGCACAGTTAATTGAA